>NW_026112188.1:0-65000 GCF_024679095.1 Eriocheir sinensis | reverse complement strand
GACGTCCTGGAAAAGTTTTGCTGATAAAATTATCAGATCCTGGGAAGGGGAGATAGTGTTCAGCAACAACAACAAAGCGCGCACACACACACACACACACACACACACACACACACACACACACTTACGGAACTCTCAGGCTCTTTCATCCTAACACGACGACGGCTTCCTATGGACTGAGCACATTACGCGGTAATCCCCTCTCTCCCTCTCTCTCTGCCATACGAGGGTACCTCGCTTCCACCCTCCCCTCCCATGTAGATAACGCGAGGGAGCATAGGCCTATACACACACACACACACACACAAACACACACACACACACTTTGCATGGAACGAGGCTTACAATAATAAATCATAGTATATCATCAATATATAGTCACCTGTAAACTTTATAATTCAGTGTTACATGAGGAAATGCTTGCACATTCTCAATCAGTAGCCATATGAAAAATATAATTTACAATTTATATATATATATATATCTATATATATATATATATATATATCAATATATATATATATATATATATATATATATATATATATATATATATATATATATATATATATATATATATATATATATGATTATAATACAAAATATCACTGTAGTTAGTTACCTTGCAAAAGTAGAAAGCGTTGATGAATCTTCTGTTGTGATGGAGGGTGCGAGGTTTTCATTCTATATATACATTCTTGATTTATTGTATTTCTAAAAAAATCGTCGACTCGTGCCTTCATCATGCAAGGTTCTTGACACGAACTAGCGTACGTAAACCGGCATGACTACTTAGAGCGACTTCTTTTGGTGCCTGCTCCTGGAGAGAGAGAGAGAGAGAGAGAGAGAGAGAGAGAGAGAGAGAGAGAGAGAGAGAGAGAGAGAGAGAGTGTTGAAACGAAAGTAAGATTTGATGAAATTGCAACATAGCCGCGGTAGCTCAGTCGGTATAATGCTCACTTCCGCCTGGGAAGCTCGAAGTTCGATTCCTTCCTGGTCAGTGTAGGTGGATAACTAGTAGTCATTTCAGAGCACAATACATCACTGAGCTATGTACAGCGGCTAATTTTCATAATATCACACAAGATATGAAGCTACATTAGTAATATTTTCCTTTCTATTCTTTCGTTGTCTCTCACCATGAAGATGCGGATGACATACCACAAAAAACGACTCAAGCCTGTTCATTTGGTGGTAAACTATTTTTTGCTCTCTCTCTTTTTTCTTTCTTTATTTTTACATCTTACATATTACAAATGAGTACAAATATGTCGATGAGCGGGCAACGCCCGCCCGCTGGGGAGGGAGTGGGCCACCTAGTGGCGGGGCGGGTCACATCACTCACCATACTCCATAGAGCGGGGTGTGTATCTGTCTCTCTCTCTCTCTCTCTCTCTCTCTCTCTCTCTCTCTCTCTCTCTCTCTCTCTCTCTGGTAATGAATAATAATGATGTGAAAAAATTCTGATTTACACCATGGACAAAGAACACACACACACACACACACACACACACACACACACACACACACACACACACACACACACTTCTGTCCTCTAAAATAAAGAACACAAGCTTCTCAGAAAACGTAGAAAAGGAATAAACAAATTAAAAATTACAAAACTCCGTGTTCTTTGGTCTCAGGCTCACATCGCCCAAGTATTCCCAAGGGTGCCCTTCGTGGTCAAACTCAGACCTAATTACCTTCCCCTAGTCCCACAGGGCAATCAGACGGGCGAGGGGCCTTTCACAACGCCGTCTCAAAAAAAGAAATGCAAGAAACAAATAAGTAGATAAAGTTAAACAAAAGTAATAAATTGATACATGAGGATACAAATGCAGGAATTTTTTCAGACAGTAAAAAAAAAAAAAAAAGATAATGAATGGGTCCTCCCCCCCCACCCCACCCCACACACACACACATATCTTTTGAGTCTTGCCATGACTTATTACTCGTTAGAATTGTATGAATAATGAGAGAGAGAGAGAGAGAGAGAGAGAGAGAGAGAGAGAGAGAGAGAAAGAGGGAGGGGTTCAGCTAAACCCTTGGGAGCAGGGCGAGAAGGTTGAGGTTCCGAGGACTGTCACCAGATGTCAGGACCTCTCATGAGGAATATATTTATTTATCCTTATTTACGTCTCCCTCAAAACGGGCTCGTTTTCCTTAGACCACCTGTCGAACGCCTACGGAGAGTTACTGGCGCGCTGTAATTTATACGTATTATTAAGTGATTAATAAAGTACTTTAGTAGAGGTAAATATTTTTGGAGGCTGCAGAAACTGATGACGAGTGCGTTGATATGTGTTATATAATGATTTGCGTAAGTGATATTTTTCAAAATTAACTCGCTTAGAGGGAGCATTCAGAATCAAGGCCCTCGCTGCTAAAGGGTTAACTTGGTGCGGAGGGAGAAGAGCAGAGGTTCGTTGCACAGCCTTGCTCGAGGTGGATGCAGCTTGTCCTTCCTGCCGTGGGTCCTATCATCAGGCGCGTGATGTCGGCGGTAGATGCGGCTTTCAGGAAGAGGCCGCCGCGGACTCGACACACCCAAACTGAGACCCGGTGTGGGCTGTATCCCGAAGTGGCAAAGCCCAGGATCCCCACACTCCAGCAGGAGGAAAACCGCGTGGTGTCAAGAGATAGGCGAGAGTAGAGGAACGTCGCCCCGTGACCTCACCAGACGGCGGTCAGGGGGAGAAGGCCGAGCTCGCAGGCGGCGAGCTACACGGTGACCCGACCTCTCCCAGGCAGAGGTGCTATACACTGCTGGCGCGGGAATACATGGGGCACTTCCGACAGCGCTCTGAACACACTGCCATAGGCAGGTATAGTTAAAGCTTCCCCACATGTTGCTAACTTGCAGGATCAGGGAACAGCAAATGTCGCGTAGAGAACTACAGTATGTTAGACAACGCAGGGAAGGACAGCAAACCTCGCGCCGCAAGCAGCCCAGCCCGTGGGTGGCCATGGGGGTGCAGCGCTACCAGCCTGGCCCGGGAACTCTGCACAGACAATACAAGACTTCCTCATCAACAGAGGCGTAACTAGCTGCAGTAATGCACACTAATGTGCATCTGCAGAGTGGAGTGGTGACTCCTGAAAGTGCGTAAGCGCAGGTAAAACACAGCGGGCGACCCGCAACGAAAATGCACGCCTTGGCATCACTACGCTCGTCGCCTTGGCAACGAACAGGCTGAGTCATCGTGACCCGCCCCGCGCCTAGGTCACGTGACGAGCTAGGAAAACGCGTCAGCAGCTTTCCTATAGCAAATAATATAAAAATAACTTGTCGCGAATCTAAACCGCGACACTTTGGCCATGTGCAGAAGTACTGCAGGACCGGTGCTCTCTGCGGCGTGTGCAGCGGGAAACATCCCTCCTCGAAGTGTATTGATACACTGAGGACCGGCAATGTCCGGGCTGCACGATGTCCGAACTGTGGCGGGAGACACCACGCCTGGTTCAAGGGCTGCCCCGAACGACTGAGGAGGCTCCCCCCTCGGCCCTCGGGTGCTATAGACACCTTGCCCCCAAAGAACCAGGCTGTTTCCCAAGCAGCTCCCTCGGCCTCACCCTCTCCAAGCCCAAGAATGGACGTGGTGGTCCATGCACCTGCCTGCCCACTGCCACGGATTATTTTTATGCTGGCAGCAATAGTTTTCTTCATATCGATGCTGTTACCCGTTTTGCAGAGTTACTTTTAACGTGGTTTTTGTGAAGTGTTCCAGGTTTGAACGAGCGAACTGTTATCTCACTCGTCACAGGGCCGGTGTTACCGTAGCTTGCTTCACAAGTTGATTGTAGTGGTGAGATAACACAATAGCCTTTACTTAAGTGAGGTGTGGCCGAGCGGTAGCCGTTATAGAGTTCACTTTAGTTCTCTCTCTCACAGGGACATTAAACGTGTGAATGTATTTTAACTTTATTAACAGTTTTACACAATAGTTTACAGTTTACGTGAACGAGTCGCACCAAACGAGAGCCAGCCACACCACTTATCAGGTGCGCAGGGCGGCTGAGCGCCGCTCGCCACCCGCTGCCCACTAGCTTCTTCCTCCTCCGCGTTGCTCGCCCTTTTACTGCATCTTGATTCGTCCCGGAAGGTGTGGCTTCCGGTTGATGACTGCTGATGAAAGTCATCATTTGCTGATCCTAGTGTCAGTTCATCACAGCTTCCCACGGCCAAAAGCACGACGTGTTGTTAGACATCCTGTTGTGCGACACCGACCGGGTGTCGCCACACGTACAGTCATACATACACATGTACATTATAATATACACATTACATCGCTCGGTTCTCTAGAAGTCGCGACCTCGCGACTCACCCGACCTTTAAAAGCAGTGTACCTACCCATGTTACAGTCGCACAATGTGTACAAGTTAAACGAGGTCCTGTTATTGCATTAAAAAAATACATATATACAAGTCAGAGCCCGCCTAACGATACAGCATCGGGAAATGCCAATGATAATAAAAATAATCATGGAAGCAACAAGAAATGGGCAAAGTACATACAGGGCGAGGTAAACAGGGCTAGAGTCGTGGACATGGAAGCTCAGTACTATTCCGAGAAAACAAAATAATAGCTCGAAAAATTATTTACATGATACATCCTAGTAAAATTAAATTGACTTAACTGTCGTTAGGATACATGGTAATGGAGCTATTTGGAATAGTAAAAAGAAAAAGGAACAATCCTTGAAGAAGATCTGCTACAAACTGAACCTTCGAGTCACACCTGGACACAAAACTGTCGCAGAGAAACACTCATCCGTTGCGTGACAATTAATTGCCAGTGTCGTTACCCTCGGCACGCCTTCGAGACGGGTGGGGTTTACAACGATCGATAAGGTTGTGTGAAAAGAGCTAATGTTATCCGTAGAGTCTCCTAATAGTTACAATGTGATAACAAGGACAAGTCTGGAGAACCTTAGAAACATCGGCAGTCAGCACCACTAGCTCCTAATACTCCGTTTTTCAGGTCTACAGTACTATAAAAGAAAATCCTGTCACCAAGTTGTGAAATCACTGTTGTAACAAATCTCACTGAAATATATAAATCCAGCATAATTGATTAACGTAATTCCAGCATTAATAAACATCAAATTAAAAAGACAAATTTCCACCTACCCCTCGATCGTAACGAACGTGGATGACTGACATCTGTGACGCCAAAAATAATTCCCGTAACGGGTAACAGTGGTATGTCAAGTAAGGGTAAGTAAGACTTGTCTGCTTACTTCCAAAGCTTACAGATATTCACATGCTGGTTACGATAAAAGTTAGGGACAGCATCTGCTCAAGTTAAGTTAAGTCTGTCAGTGGAGAGAAAAAGTATGTTTTAAGCAGAAGCACATGAGGTTCAAGGTTAAATTGTACCTATCCCTATGTTAGTCTACACCCTCGGTTATTACGGCTCCAATTAAATTAAGAAGACTGACTGCCTTGCATCAACTCAGCAATAAAAGAAAATAGTGGGTTAGAGTGAAAAGTATTACTCAAGCACTCCCCTTCTCGCATGAAAAAGATGCAGGCAAAAGCTCCGGAACCAAACATAAATTAGTAAATGTGAGGATGCAGGTTATAGTCGTTTGGTGGAAAGATAGACAAAGCAGCGTCAGGCTGAACCTCAAGCCGGCGCTGGTCTTTGGAGACGATCACTATGCACCATTCTGTGCAAAAAAAAAAGATCGTAAAGCTCAAATTTCCAACCACCTATTTATCTGACTATTTCTGCCTAAACCACGGGTAAAAGAACACACCAAGGATTTTTTTATTTATTACCGCTGGTGACACCCAAAAAAGGTTTAGGTCAGAGGGTCGAAGGCCCCCCTCCCCGACGAACGTGTCGACGGCAAACGAAGCTTCAAAAAGGACCCAAAATTACTTTAAATGCCATAAAAGTTGTCTGATAAAACCGTGTTGGTTGCCAGTGGGGCTGTAGTCAAGGGATACTGCACTCCTTCGAAGAGGAACTTTAATGACAATCATGTACATACGGAACTCTATTAATAATCCAGCATTAGCTACAGAAATGGTTTCTCCAGCTGTCCAGTTTCCTTGTTTAAAGCACGAGATCAAATCAGTAGATAGCCTATAGGCGTCCACTGGACTGTTAAAAAGGCCACTCGTTTGCACAGTGTCCACAGCAAAATTTATACCCTTTACGAGGCTGTGTTGCCCATCTTCCCCAAATGTTTCAAGAAAAAGTGACCGAGACACATCATAATCCTTCCGTCCAGTGAACGCGCTCCTGTTTATGAGGGCCCTGCGCCCGTTCCCGGGATTGACCTTCGAGCGGCTGAGAGATATTTAATCTCCCGGATTTGACACGAATGAAATGTCCATGACAATCTCACTTTGGCCGAATAATCTGCCTCCCTTGCTACCCTGCGAAAGGCCTAACTGCTGTTGCTGTTAGCGGGTGATTAGGGGCAGAAGCCATTGTGGGATTAGTAAGGTAAGTAAATACCTCTTGGTTGCACATGCAGCGTAGGAGGAGCAAGCACCCTTTGAAGACTGCTACACTCCTTACATGAGAACAGTTACCGTTATCCTTGAGGGCACTGTTCTTTCTCTCTACCCACCCTCATAGTCCTCAGGTCAGGTTTCTCTGTCATTAAAAGAGTTACTAGTAAAATGAGGAGTAAAATGGTAACAGAAAAAAAATATTGCTGCAAAAATAAGTAAAGTAATAATCATTCACCGCTAAGTATGTGCTCACTCCTACCCGATGCTTCTGAAATGCATAATAAAAGAGGAAAAATAATAATGAGTGAGGCTTAGCAAGACAAAATTTCTCCACTGTGCAATAAAACACACAAAAGAAAGGAGAAAAGCAAATGAATGATTATACATAAAATGCGTAACAATGTTACTCAAGAAAATATTAAACATCCACACGCCAGAAAAATCAACAGCTGAAAAATCTAATAGATTAGATACGGCCCCACACGCTAAACACGTGAACATAATAATAGTAATTCACCTGTAATAATGTTGCAAGTGGTGTAATTACTGAAACCGTATCAATGAGTGTCAGCTATAATGTGTTACAAACCTCGAAGACAGCAACTCGATACCACACTACTCTGCACGCTCGCGTCCTGCGCCTCGCCGGTGGCAAGGGCAGGGCTGCAGGGGTGGCAGGGTCTGCCGTCCCCCGTCTGGTAGCGGTGGTGGGAGGGGCGGCAGGCAGACAATATACGCCCACCAGTCACCCTCAAAGGTCCGAGTTGCCTGGCGAAGATAAGTGCACCTACGACGAGCTGGGTCGAAGGAAGAAACAAATGCCTGGACACCTCCAAGGAAACTTGGTTGTGTGGAGGTGCGAGGCGGGGCGCGCGGGCTGTGTGGAGGTGCGGGACAGGGCGGGGTGTGCTCTTGGGTGCGGCTGTGTGCTGACTCGACTCACTGGGGCAGGAAAAGCCGCGCGCTGATGTCAGCGTATGCTTGCTGTGTCCGATACCGTTCACTGCCCCCACACTGTCACTGAAGCTACGTTTGAGAGAGAGATATAACAATTCAGGTAGTTCGTAACCACCCTGCACATCATTTATGTTAATAACTTTTGAGCGTTACTTTTTTTTTACGTGGTTAACGACAAGGCGGCCACCAGCCACCATGCATTTTATGTTATGTTATATTAGAGATAACACCTATAGAACACTTCGGAGAGGTCCGTAAACCGCTGTTCACCACTTTTGTTAGCCTTTTATTAGCTGTTTTAACGTGGTTTGTGTTCAGTGTTGTTTTTAATGTTTAATAAGTTTAAAGCGCGAACTGCTATCTCACGTCAGGTCCGGTTTACCGTTGCCTGCGTTCTCCAGTTGATTGAAGTGGTTGAGACAACACAATAGCCTTTTAGTTAAGTGATGTGTGGCCGAGCGGTAGCCGTTATAAGTTCACTTTAGTTCACTTTAGTTCTCTCTCTCAGGTTAATACAAATACCAAATGTATTTTAACTATGTTAACAGTTGTATACAAGGTTTACAGTTTACGTGAGCGAGACGCACGAAATCAGAGACAGTCACACCGCTGCAGGGCGCGGGCAAGAGCACCGCTCGCCTGCCCGTCACCCGTCTTCTCTCCCTCCTCCGCGTTGCTCGCCCGTTTTATTTGCTTGTAGCTCGTCCGGAAGGGTGTGGGTTCCGGTTGATGACGGCTGATGAAAGTCATCATTTGCTGATCCTGGTGTCAGCTCATCACAGCTTCCCACGGCCAAAAGCACGGCGTGTTGTTAGACATCCTGTTGTGCGACACCGACCGGGTGTCGCCACACGTGATCATACATACACATGTACATTATAATATACACATTACACGATTTCGGAAACCAAAACTCTTTCTTTGGCTCCGATAACAGGATTCATATATTGTTATAGTCATGATGATTAATTATTAGTGCTTCTGGGCTTAAGGGTCAAAAACCGATAAATACGATATCCTGAGTACGACAATCTGGCAATTGTGCAAAGAGATGCCAGATTTTCTTGTGGCACTTTCTTTACCGGGCCGGGGTGGAGGTGAGCAGCAGCGAGGCAGCGCTCGTGTTGATATTTTAGTCGTGTGCAGTGTGTACAGCAGATCTTCATTTTGTAATTGAATTTGCTCTGTGTACTCTAAAACCTATATTTAATGGTAAAAAATCACAAATAAATTTATCATCATGAATTTTGTTACGTATACGAGTGGTCTGGGGGCTCTCGTTAAGTTAACCACGTTGTGACGCCATAGTTTAGCTTCTTGGATGCCATTAACGAATGTTTACATCGGTATCTCAGTTAGCGAGCTCGCTAACGCTTCTTGGATACAGTGCCTGGCGGAGGTGCTGCAGGTGCGTGCTCAGCGTCAGTTGTCAGAGGACCGTCGACGAGGAGGGGACGCGCTCCTTCTCTTAGTTTCCCGGACTGCGTGCGTGGGACATTGGTCAAACATTTTACTCGTAAAATCCTCTCCGGTGAGCAGGTATCGCGTGACAGTTGTTTGTGACCCGAGTGCTGTGCAGTGTGTCAACATCAGCAATGATCGGCTTCTCCGGTGTGGTAATCGTGTTATAAGGAACAAATATTTACCGAAGTTAGATCTGGATATAAAAAGTTTTGGAAAAGTAGGAGTGTGCTCCTTGCTCTGAACGATGTGTGTGTGTGTGTGGGGGGGATGAGGAGGCCCGCAGCGGCACATCGCCTGGCCACACACGCGGCGGCTCCAGCCACAGCAACAACGGCCCTGAACGCGCCTAGCAGCAAGGCGGCGGCAGAGCGACCAACCACAGCCTGACGCCACGTCACTGTCAAGGTGGGAACCCTTAGACTTAGAGGCTTACGTAGCTGGGGAAGGTCGTGCGTCATTGCGTAGATGCTGGATGGGCGAGGTGGTGGTTCGTCAATCATCGCGTCGGGTATCTATCGGATAAATTACCTGTTGGGTCATTGTGTGTGTGTGTGTGTGTGTGTGTGTGTGTGTGTGTGTGTGTGTGTGTGATAGCTATAACGATAATCCTGTTCTACTTATCTTCCTCTTCACCTGGACGCATAATGAACATTGCTAAAACTGTCATGCTAGGGTTTTTATTTTCTAAAGTGGCTCAAGAAATTAGGTAAATCCGAGTCTCGGAGGGAAGTAAATTATCATCAATTATAATAACCATACAAATCCTCTCTATGTAAATGTAAAGCATTTTCCCTGCGTTATTAGATGCTGGTAGAGGTGCCGAGGACAAAGTAAAATAATGGCACACACACACACACACACACAGTTGGAAAATAAGGAAGAAGTTTGATCGAGAGAGAGAGAACGCGTTGTCGGCTTCGTTTGGTGGTGGTTTGTCAGGCTACGCTTCAGACAATGGTTGAGGGAAGGAGAAAAGGAAAAAAATAAGCGGGACGAAGGAAGAAATAGATAAAACGGGAAGCAGAAGAGACGGGAAGAAAAGTCGCCTTACTCCATATTGCCTTCTATTCGTTCCTCCTCTATTTATATTGTTTTCCTCTCTCTCTCTCTCTCTCTCTCTCTCTCTCTCTCTCTCTCTCTCTCTCTCTCTCTCTCTCCCTTTTTGTCAAAAGCTATTTGCAACCCACTAACATAACACCAAGAAACAGTAACGTTGAACATTTGTACGTGCGAGTAAACATTGCAAAAGTCAATTTAAATATGTCTGTCACCTACAGACCTCCCGGGCAATCACTCGATGACGACCTTGAAATGTACAGCGTCTTAAGGCAGTCACTTAATAACAACGACTCACTGATATAAGGAGACTTTAACCTCCCCCATATCGACTGGGCGACACTGTCAGGTACAGAAGGCGAGTCACATAGAATGATAGAATTTCTAGAAGAAAATTGTCTAAGCCAAATGGTTTCTGAGCCAACTCGACAAAATAATATACTCGACCTTATTATAACGACCCAAGATAACCTAGTCAGTAGTGTCACGGTAGGAGAATACCTCGATTCTTGCGATCATAAATTAGTGCGCGTCGACATTAGAGCTCAATCATCAGTGACTGAAATAAAGTAAGGGTGCCCAATTTCAAAAGAGCTAACTTCGTAGAAATCCGACAAAAACTAACAAATACAACTCTCAGATGACGGCAACGTAGAGGATGCCTGGCTAAGCTTTAAAATCACTTACTCAGCAGAACACATTCGTCACCTTGTGCGAGAAGCGAATTAACACTAATAAAAGCCCACCGTGGTTTAATAGCGAAATTAAACAATCAGTCAATGAGAGAAAACTGTTTTACAGGTTAAAGAAAGAACAAACACGCCCGAAAATATTAGACTTTATAATGATGCCAGGCGACGAGTAAAAAGACTAGTAGGTCAGGCAAAGCGTAGATATGAAGAAAATATTGCAGCCAACTGTAAAAATAATCCGAAATCTTTCTTCAGTTACATAAACAACAGAAAGGCGATCAAAAGTGGTATTGGACCTTTAACAAATAGCGACGGTGCACTAGTGACTGACAGTCAACACATTGCAAACCTCTTAAACAATTACTTTTCCTCGGTGTTTAATACTAACAGTCTTCCTCCCACTACCACCAACACCAGTACTATTGTAAATCTCGAGCAAGCATTGCCTAATTTTGAAATAACAACCGATGAAGTCCTTAAGGCTCCCCATTCACTTAAAACAAATAAAAGTCCCGGACCCGACAAAGTATATCCTATACTGAAACAAAGAGCGAAATACTCTCCTCCCTCACTACCGTATTCAATATGTTCTTGCAACAAGGCATCGTCCTTCGGATTGGAAAAAGGCTAACGTGACACCGATTTTATGAAAGGAGACAAAAAATACCAGGTAACTACCGACCCATTAGTCTAACTTCAATTGTAGGTAAGCTACTTGAGAGCATAATTAGAGACAAAATTGTGAGTTACCTCGAAAGCCACTCATTAATTGGGGATTCACAACATGGCCTCCGTAACAGAAGATCCTGCCTGTCAAACCTACTGACCTTTTATAACGATCTCTTCTCAGTTTATGACGTAACCAAATCATTGGACGTAGTCTAAGCGTTTGATAAAGTCCCACATCATAAATTACTATATAAATTAAAGCAAATAGGCATTGACGGTCAAGTAAGCCAATGGATCGCGAATTGGTTGAGCAACAGACAACAAAGAGTTGTGATTGACGGATTTAACTCAGAGTGGGCGCCGGTCACTAGTGGCGTCCCTCATGGCTCAGTTATTGGCCCAGTGCTCTTCATTATTTACATCAACGATGTGGATGTTGGACTCAATAGTCGCATTAGTAAATTTGCAGACGACACAAAGATTGGTAACTCGGTTCTCACTGACGAAGACAGGCAAAGCCTCCAAGATGATTTGCACAAAATTTCAGCTTGGTCGGATAAATGGGAGATGCCCTTTAACGTAGACAAGTGCCAGGTCCTTCAAGTTGGAACAAAAAATAAGAAGTCCGATTACGAAATGCGCGGCGTTAAACTCACAAGCGTTCAATGCGTTAAGGACCTGGGGGTCAAAATCGCGTCAAACCTCAAATTCTCACATCAATGCATCGATGCAGCAAATAAAAGCGAGCAGAATGTTGGGCTTCATTAAAATAAACTTTTATTCAAGAATAAAGATGGAATTCATCCGCTCCACAATAGTTTAGTCAGACCCCACTTGGAATATGCGGTACAGTTTTGGTCTCCCCACCATGCAAAGGACATTGCTAAACTAGGTGTTCAGCGTCGAGCAACAAAAATGATCCCTTCCTTGCGCAACAAATCCTACGAAGAAAGGCTTTCCACCCTTAATATGTTCTCTCTTGACAAACGTCGCCTCCGAGCTAAACTGATCGAATGTTTTAAAATACTTAATGGTTTCACGAATGTAGACAGAACAAAATTGTTTATGATCGATGACACTTTGTGAACGAGGAACAATGGCATAAAACTCAAATGCAGACAAGTAAATTTAGACTGCACCAAGTTTCTCTTCACCAACGTTGTAGTGCGAGAATGGAATAAGCTCCCACCATCAGTGATCCAGTGTAACACGATTGACTCCTTTAAAAACAAGCTCGACCGTCACTTCCTTTAACTTAATATTAACTTTCGTAGTAGTAGGTAGGAGGGCACCTACCGAACGGGCGTGAGCTACTCCCGGTGAGGATATATGGGAGCGAGGAGAGTGCTGAAGCCCTTCAAAGACCCTTCCCATGTCCTCACTAACCGTTTCCCTTTTGTCTCATCAACACCAGAGAGCAGTTCATCATGCTCTTTAAAGACAGTTCCTCTCTCTTTCTACACCACACTACACTCACAAAACACACACACCTTTTCCCAAAATTCAAAATTCAACATGGCAAAAAAAAAATAACTGCCTCGGAGTCCCCGAGGAGGGGGGGGACCATAAATTCCCTTCTGGCTGCCGACCTGAGAGGTGTCCTGATAACTCCTCGAACCTCCTCCTTCTCAATTTCTGCAACATTCACGGTCTCCGTTCTAATTTTCATTCTGTGGAACACCATCTCTCCTCCTCTAAACCTCACCTTCTCTTCCTCACCGAAACAGAGGTTTCTGAGGCTACGGACAGCAACCTCTACTCTGTTCCCTCCTACTATCTCTATCCTAAATTTCAATCCAAAGCTGGATGTTGCGCCTACGTGCGCAACGACATCACTTGCTCTCGTGCCCACGACCTTGACTCTTCTGAATTCTCCACCATCTGGCTAAGACTTCATTGTCAATCTATTACTAAATACATCTGTGCTGTTTATCTCTCACCTAACTCTACTAACTATGTAAAACTCTTTGACTATTTGAACTTTAAAGTGGAGCGCATCTTGACCCACTCTCCCTTCGCTGAAATTTCCATCTTGGGAGATTTCAATGTTCACCACCAGCTTTGGTTTTCATCCTCTTTCACTGACCAGCCTGGTGAACAAGCCTACAACTTTGCTCTCCTCAACGACCGAGAGCAGTTGGTTCAGCACCCTATTCGTATTCCTGACCGTCTTGGAGACAGGCCCAACATTCTAGACCTCTTCCTTACCTCTAATCCTTCTGCTTACTCTGTCAAACTGTTCTCTCCGTTGGGCTCCTCCGATCATAACCTTATTTCTGTATCCTGTCCCATCGCTCCTGTACATCCTCTGGACCCACCGAGGAGGCGATGCTTCTGGCATTGCTTCAGCTCGGTGGGACGACCTGAGGATGTACTTCCGATTTCCCGTGGAATGATTACTGCTTCCAGGAGAGAGACCCCTCTGTGTGTGCTCAGCGCATCACAGAGGTGATTGTCTCTGGAATGGAGGCATACATTCCACCTACTCCTCATGCTAAAAAGCCTTGGTTTAATCATGCTTGTTCTCGTGCTATTAAAGAAAGAGAGGCAGCTTACAACCAGTTCCAGAACCTTCGAACTCCCACTAACTTTGATCTATACATTTCAGCCCGGAATCGTGCCAAATCTATTCTCCGACCTACAAAAACTTCTTTCATAAATAGAAAATGTCAACACCTTGCTTCTTCTAATTCTTCCCGTGACTTCTGGCATCTAGCCAAAAATATCTCCTCCAATTTCACTTCTTCCTCTTTCCCTCCTCTTCTTAACCCTGACGGCAGCACTGCCGTCTCATCTGTCTCTAAGGCTGAACTCTTCGCTCAAACTTTCTATAGGAACTCCACTTTGGACGATTCTGGGCATATTCCTCCTACTCATCCCCCCTCTGACTCCTTTATGCCTGTTATTAAGATTCTTCCTAATGATGTTTTATATGCCCTCTCTGGCCTCAACTCTCAGAAGGCTTATGGACCTGATGGAGTGCCTCCTATTGTCCTTAAAAACTGTGCTTCTGTGCTGACACCCTGCCTGGCCAAACTCTTTCGTCTCTGCCTATCAACATCTATCTTTCCTTCCTGCTGGAAGTATGCCTTTTTACAGCCTGTGCCCAAGAAGGGTGACCGCTCAATCCCTCAAACTACCGCCCAATAGCTTTACTTTCATGTCTATCTAAAGCTTTTGAATCAATCCTTAACCGGAAGATTGAAAAGCATCTTTCCACTTCTAATCTTCTTTCTGATCGCCAGTATGGATTCCGCAAGGGGCGTTCTACTGGCGATCTTCTTGCTCTTAACTGACTCTTGGTCATCTTCTCTTAGCAGTTTCGGTGAAACTTTCTCTGTTGCGCTAGACATATCGAAAGCCTTCGATAGAGTCTGGCACCAGTCTTTGCTTTCTAAACTGCCCTCTTTCGGATTCTATCCCTCTCTCTGTTCCTTTATCTCCAGTTTCCTTTCCGGCCGTTCTATCTATGCGGTGGTAGACGGTCACTGCTCTTCCCCTAAACCTATCAACAGTGGCGTTCCACAGGGCTCTGTCCTATCACCCACTCTCTTCCTGTTATTCATCAATGATTTTCTTTCCATAACAAACTGTCCTGTCCACTCATATGCCGACGACTCCACTCTGCATTATTCAACTTCTTTCAATAGAAGACCATCAAAACAGGAAGTACACGACTCCAGACTGGAGGCTACAGAACGCTTAACCTCAGACCTTGCTATCATTTCCGATTGGGGCAGAAGGAACCTTGTGTCCTTCAATGCCTCAAAAACTCAATTTCTCCACCTATCAACTCGACACAATCTTCCAAACACCTATCCCCTATTCTTCGACAACACTCAGCTCTCACCTTCATCAACACTAAACATCCTCGGTCTATCCTTAACTCAAAATCTCAACTGGAAACTTCACATCTCCTCTCTCGCTAAATCAGCTTCCTCGAGGTTGGGCGTTCTGTATCGTCTCCGCCAGTTCTTCTCCCCCGCGCAGTTGCTCTCCATATACAGGGGCCTTGTCCGCCCTCGTATGGAGTATGCATCTCACGTGTGGGGGGGCTCCACTCACACAGCTCTTCTGGACAGAGTGGAGGCTAAGGCTCTTCGTCTCATCAGCTCTCCTCCTACTGATAGTCTTCTACCTCTTAAATTCCGCCGCGATGTTGCCTCTCTTTCTATCTTCTATCGATATTTCCACGCTGACTGCTCTTCTGAACTTGCTAACTGCATGCCTCCCCCCCTCCCACGGCCCCGCTGCACACGACTTTCTACTCATGCTCATCCCTATACTGTCCAAACCCCTTATGCAAGAGTTAACCAGCATCTTCACTCTTTCATCCTTTACACTGGTAAACTCTGGAACAATCTTCCTTTATCTGTATTTCCTCCTGCCTACGACTTGAACTCTTTCAAGAGGAGGGTATCAGGACACCTCTCCTCCCGAATTTGACCTTGCTCTTGGCCACCTCTTCTGGTTCTTTTATGGGAGCAGCGATTAGCGGGCTTTTTTTTTATTTTTTTTTCTGTGCCCTTGAGCCTTTGTTGTAAAAAAAAAAAAAAAAAAAGAGAGTAGAAAAGCAACGTTTTGGAGCCATCTGATTAAAGTAAAATCACTTAGGTTTAAGGACAGACCACCTAGTCTGGACCATGGGGTCTGTGTGGTCTGATTTTCTATGTAATTCTATCTATGTAATTCTCTCTCTCTCTCTCTCTCTCTCTCTCTCTCTCTCTCTCTCTCTCTCTCTCTCTCTCTCTCTCTCTCTCTCTCTCTCTCTCTCTCTTTTTTTTATTTAAACAGAGCTTACAGAAGATTGTGCTAAAGTTGAAGGTTTTAAGCTTCATCTATCTATAGCTACATACAAGACACATTGAATTACTGCCTAGAAGTCCTAATGAAGCTGTTCATCTCCCGCTTGAAGACTTGAAGTGACGCGCGAGGGTGGAGGTCGGTGTGGCGAACAAGCTGGTTCCACAGGCGGCTGTAGCGGGGCTGGAAGGAGCGGAAGTGGTGTTCTATCCTGGAGAAGGGTACAGCCACTTGTTCCTGTCTGTGGGGTGCTGCTCGGGTGGAGTGTATGGGGGTTGGGGGCGCGGGGAGCTTGAGAGCTGCCACGTGGGGTGTGTTTAGGTTGTGTGCCTTGAACATTACATAGGCCTGCCACATCCCTGCGCTCCTGGAGAGGTTGCATGGAGCCACGCGCGTGATGAGGACCTGTGCGCTGTATCAGACGCTGGGCTCTGGCCTGGACACGGTCCAGCGTTGCAAGGTAGGATGGAGGGCAGGAGGACCGGGCGGGGGAGTACTCCATGAGGGGGCGTACTTGTGCCTTGTAGAGCACCTCAGTCCCTTTGGCGTCAAGTAGATGGGAGATGCGCCGTACACAGCTGAGTTTCCATGCTGCATTTTTTTGATATTTTTTTAGCATGGTTGGTGAAGGAGAGTCCTGCGTCGAACTCCACTCCGAGAATGGAGATGGAGTCTTGAAGGTAACGTTTTCCCCTCAGTTGTATCCCCGGCGGGTAGATTGTTGATATCTCGCCTGCGGGATTTTACCATTGCTTGTGTTTTGTCAGGGGCCAGGGTGACTTGCCAGCAGCCGCTCCAGGCGATAATTTTGTCGAGTGCCACGTTGATGCAACACACTGTGCCTTGCCAGTCCTGTCTGTCGCTGGTGAAGGCAAGGGTACAGTCGTCAGCGTACGCCTGGGCCTCGAGGGATGAGCTGGAGAAAGTCACTGAAATAAACATTCCACAGTAGAGGCCCTAGTACGCTGCCCTGGGGCACGTTTGCATTGATGGGGTGCTGGCGAGAATTTATGTGCGGGCCGTTAATCACCACCTGTAACGCCCTGTCCTGGAGGTAGTCCCCAATGGAGTTGCAGGGTGCCTTCACCTAGGCTCTTCAGCTTGGCGATGAGGCCTTCCAAGCTACTTAAACCCTGTCGAAGGCTCAAGGCTATGTCAGAGCCACGACGAAGGTGTCAGAGTCCCCTGTCCAGCGAGTGGTTCCAAGGAGGCAGAGTTAAGGAGCAGCAGGTCTGCAGCAGATCTTCACAAGGCAAGCCGGAAGCCGAATTGCTTGGAGTTGAGGAGATGGTGGGCATCGAGGAAGGCCGTGAGTTTGGTTGTTATAAGGGATACAAGATTTTCCAACAGTGGAGAGGAGGATACTGGGCGGTAGTTCTTTAGGTCCTGTTTGCCTTTTTCTTGTATATGGCCACCACTCTTGCTTTCTTCCAAAGTGTGGGCCACTTGGAGGTGGGAAAGGATGTTATTGGAAGGGTGGTAAGTGGTGAAGCAAGCCCAGCCGGCGCATCTTTTACCAGGTGAGGGCTGATGTTGGCATCAGCAGGCCCTAGGGCTTTCTTAGTGGGGTCTATTTGCAGCAGCAGATTTTTCACCTCACTTCAGGTGACAGTGAGACTCTCCAGAGAGCTCCTGGTGAGGGATGTGGCAGCTTCAGGGGGGCGCGGAGGGGGGGATCAGAGTACTGACATTTTTGGAAGAGAAGTGCGCTGCCGCCAGTAGCTCCGCCTTGTCTTTTGTCGCCATAGCCACTGACCCATCTGGCCTGACGAGGGGTGGGATGGCGTTGTCGGCTGAGAGGCCTTGTTGTTGTTTCACTCCACTCCACCACTCCTTTTTGCAACCCACAGACTGGCCGCTGAGCTTGAGGTCTTGCATTACCTCCTTCCAGCGTTGTATAGCCTGTTTTTGCACCCGGCCTACCATGTTCTTGCAGCCTTTTGTGTGTAAGGTTTTATTATGCTTTTGAGAAGGATTGGACTTGTAACGCAGCCAAGCCCTACTCTTGGTGTCCGCTGCGGCTATCCTGCACTGGATAAGCCGAACCAGGGCTGATCATTTGGTTTTTGATTTATATGACTGGCAATATTGGGCACATATTCTTGTTGCAGAGACAGAAGAAGAGTTGTTAAGTTCTCCACTTGGGTGTTGACGGCATCTCCGTGGAGGATATCCGTCCAATAACGATGGAGTCCCCAGATTTGCGCTCAGGCTGTTCCAATCTCCCCGGGACCACAACCGAGTTCCACACACGGGCGGTGAGCTCCGTCGTGTTCTATTGAGGAATGCTTGATGGTGGTGAGCACATCCAGAATGGTCAGAGGGAGCCAACCATACCTAGGGGATGACAGGTGACCACTTCCTCTGGCAGGTCTGTAATGACTGGGTCCAGGGAGGGAGCCGGAGATATGTGGTGTAGGAAATCAACTTGTGGTTCATGAGGCCGTACATGGTCAAAAGGTGCTTCGAACTGCCTTGCCACCAAGTACTGATTCCATGTCCCCACCACAATGAGATGTTTGCAGGAATGCTGGAGCAGAAGGGTGTCGAGATTTGTGTGGAGGAAGTGGATGGGGGTCGCTCCCCTGCCACTATGGCCGGTAGCATACACAGAGCAGGATGGAGTCGCGTTGTCTTGTCCACAGCCTGAAGAATGCCATTTCGAGGGTGGCGTTGTGGCATCGTCGACATCAGAGGGCCTCCACAGCAAGACCGTTACTTGAAGCAGATCGCAGGATTCCCCCCTGAAGGTACCGTGGGCTCGGTCTCTTCGGTGCCATCTAGGAGTACCCTTTAACATGCCCAGTTATGGGAATGGTGATTGAGAAGGCCGTGAGTTTGGTTGTTATAAGGGACTCCAAGATTTTCCCAACAGTGGAGAGGAGGGATACTGGGCGGTAGTTCTTTGGGTCCTGTTTGCCTTTTCTGATGTTAGTATGGCCATAATCGTCTTGCTTTCTTCCAAAGTGTGGGTCACACTTGGAGGTGGAAAGGATGTTATTGAAGATGGTGGTAAGGGATGAGGTGCTTGGCGCTTACCAGGTGAGGGCTGATGTTGTCAGGCCTAGGGCTTTCTTGGGGTCTATTTGCAGCAGCAGATTTTCACCTCCTCTTGGTGACAGTGAGACTCTCCAGAGAGGCCCTGGTGAGGATGGCAGCTTCGGGGCGCGGAGGGGATCAGGTACTGACATTTTGAAGAGAAGTGGCCGCCAGTAGCTCCGCCTTGTCTTTGTCTCGCATAGCCACTGACCCATCTGGCCTGACGCGGGGTGGGATGGCGTTGTCGGCTGAGAGGCCTTGTTGTTGTTTCACTCCACTCCACCACACCTTGCTACCCACAGACTGGCCGCTGAGCTTAGTCTTCATTACCTCCTTCCAGCGTTGTATAGCCTGTTTTTGCACCCGGCTCATGTTCTTGCAGCCTTTTCTGTGTAAGGTTTTATTATGATGAGAAGGATTGGACTTGTAACGCCCCTACTCTTGGTGTCCGCAGCTATCCTGCACTGATAGCCGAACCAGGGCTGATCATTTGGTTTTGATTTATATGACTGGCTGGACACATATTCTTGTTGCAGAGACAGAAGAAGGTTTGTTAAGTTCTCCACTTGGTTGTTGACGTCTCCGTGGAGGATATCCGTCCACACGATGGAGTCCAGATTTGCCTTCAGGCTGTTCCAATCTCCCAGGACCACAACCAGTTCACACGGGCGGTGGCTCCGTCGTGTTCTATTGAGGTCTTGATGGTGGTGAGCACATCAGAATGGTCAGAAGACAACCATACCTAGGGGATGACAGGTGACCACTTCCTCTGGCAGGTCTGTAATGACTGGGTCCAGGGAGGAGCCGGAGATATGTGTAGGGAAATCAACGTGGTTCATGAGGCCGTACATGGTCAGAAGGTCTTCGAACTGCCTTGCCACCAAGTACTGATTCATGTCCCCCACCACAATGAGATGTTTGCAGGAATGCTGGAGCAGAAGGGTGTCGAGATTTGTGTGGAGGAAGTGGATGGGGTCGCCCCTGCCACTGTGGACCGTAGACACAGAGCAGGATGGAGTCGCGTGTTTTGTCGACAGCCTGAAGAATGCCATTTCGAGGTGGCGTTGCATGTCGACATCGAGGGCTCTCCAGCAAGACTGTCGATGATTCCCCCGAAGGTACCGTGGGCTCGGTCTCTTCGGTGCCATCTAGAGATCTTTGAATATGCCCAAAGTTGGTGGGAATGGTGGATTGAGAAAGGTCTCCACTGTGGTTATGATGCCTGGGAGTGCGGGATAACATACAAGTGTGTGTTAGATCTCCTATGTTAGTTTGGAGGCTCTTGAGTTAGTAGTATTACAATCGCCGCTTCTTGGCGTTGGGTCTGCCGGCATAATTCCCAAGGTGTAGGCAAGGAGAGGATGAGGTGCTTGGCGCTGAGACGCTGGGTAACTGGAGGTGAGGAGGCCAAAGAGGTGCTTGTTTAGGGTCTCGATAAGGAGGGCAGACTACGTTCGTCGGGACAACTGGCGGTAGATCTTTTTCGTGCCTTTCTTGGCATGGAGCAATGGCAGTTAGTTGTGGTGTGACCTTCATGGTAGCAGTAGTCGCATCAATTCAGCTTAGCCAGCGGCAGGTGCCTCTAGTATGGCCACCTTCGTAATACTGTTTTCTTAAGAGTTTTAGACACAGCATTAGAACATTCCCATATCTATCACTCATAAGATTCCCCTCACTGAACACCCCTCCTCTCCCTATTCTCCTCCCTCCTCCTCCTCCCTTCTTCTTTTCTTCCTCCATCATCCTCACTACTACAGCCTTCAAGGTCACACACGTGCATTCATTATCGCCTCCTCTTTTCGACCTCCTCTTTAAAGACCTTATCCAAGAATTTTCCCCAGCAAGTTTCCTATTCTCTGTTCCTCATTTTCTCCCCTCTCTCCGGCTCACCATACCGTCACCATTCAGCGTGTTTCAAGGCTCTCTATAAGGGTACAGTCGGAGGGAGGGAGTTATGCCTCCTTAGACTCTGATAGCTCTGTAACCTTCCTTAACCTTATTTTTGGCTTAACTGTAATATGGCTTTACTCTTTTTTCTCCGGGAATTAGCGAGTTTGATTTTGTAAATCAAGATAGACTACGTCCAATGATTTGGTTATTACAAACTGAAGAGGTCGTTATAATGGTCATTAGGTTTGATAGGCAGGATCTTTTGTTACGATGCTATGTTGTGAATTCCAATTAATGAGTGGCTTCGAGGTAACTCACAATTTTGTCTCTAATTATGCTCTCACGTAATGCCACTAAATTGAAGTTAGACTATCAATATCGGTAGTTACCTGGTATTTTTTTGCTCCTTTCAAAAAATCGGTGTCACGTTAGCCTTTTTCCAATCCGAGGGGACGATGCTCCTTGTCGCAAGGACATATTAATACGGTTAGGAGGGAGGAGAGTATTTCGCTTTTTGTTTCCTTTTTACAGTATAGATATAATTTTATCGGGGTCCGGGACTTTTATTTGTTTTAAGTGAAGGAGAGCTTTAATGAATTTCATCGACAGTTATTTCAAATTAGGCACCAGTTCAAACGTAACCTCCTCCTTCGTTCTTGACTCACTTGGCAAGGGCCCTTCACTCGGTCAGCACGTCAGAATCACCAGACGCATCCTGACCTCATTCCAAGTGCTCGAATTTAACAATTCGAGGCACCGCTATGTTTTTGTCTATTCGGCCGTCTCTCAAGCACGAGGGTGAGGTCACTTTGGCGCGTCATCTCCGTTAGTGGTTGCTGCTCTGAAGAATGTTCTCGCTAACGTGTTCGGCATCAACAACAGCACTGTGGGCAGAACGCCCCAGAACTCGGAGTGTCCTAGGGCTCCTCTTCAGTCCTCCTGTGGGTTAGACTCTCACAACCCTCTCTGACTCACTACATTACCAGGTAAGCATGATTGACGCCTCTGTGAAAATTCGTCATACGTTTCCAGTTTTGGCGCTACTTTCTTCAATTTTATGGAATTTTTTTTATGCTCATACTGAATCGCATCTTACGTCCTTCAAACTACCACGGATGTATATTTTTCCTGCATCCTCCTCCGCTCTGAGTCTCTTGCCAAGAATCCACAGAAGTTTGGTGAATAGCGCATCAGGTCTCATGACGCTACTTGCCCGTCTACTACACAAGCCTTTAAGGCCACTTCGGTCTATCTGGCCCCAGAGACAAGCAAGGTCCGTCATCCGGCTAAACTAAGTGAGCCTGTGGAGGAAACCAAGGCAAGATCAGGAGGAGAGAGGAACAAAACCTAAATGAGAATGTGGAAAACTATCGAAATTCAGTGGCTGTGAACCTTGAAACATGTCAGAGGTTCAGTACATGTTGAAAGGACGAGGAATATATAATAGACTTTTTTATAGTAAGGAAGCACCAAGGGCAAAAAATAATAATGCGGAAAAGAGCCCTCTGTCCAATGGGATATTCATGTGTGTGTGTGTGTGTGTGTGTGTGTGTGTGTGTGTGTGTGTGTGTGTGTGTGTGATGTGTGTCTGTGTGTGTGTGTGTGTGTGTGGGTGTGTGTGTGTGTGTTTACAACATAATAGTACCTGCTCCACTCCTCTCAAAGGCACCAATGAAGCTGGGAACACACGTATGAAAAATCCACTAAATCTTATTATGTGATATTAACATTCCCTTAGATGTCGAGGAGGTATTTTTCTGACGCCGTAATGCATTGTTAAGACGAGAGACGAGCTTGATGGGATTATTAAGGATAATAATGATGATAAATATATGATGAAATAACTCAGCACTTTCTTTATTCTTTTTTACTTTTTACTATCTTCCATTGCTTGTCATTTCCTTCCTCCCTCCCTCCTCCTCCTCCTCCCTTCTCTCTCCTTCTCCTCTCTCCCTTTCACACACTTCCTCTTCGCACAATGATGATGATAATGAGAACAGACAAGTAGCTGCATTCTTCTCTTATTCATTTCCATTATCATCTTCCTGCATCACCACTCCTCCTCCTCCTCCTCCTCCTCCTCCTCCTTCTTCTTCTCCTCCACCTCTCTGTTATTCACTTCTACCATCTTTCTCTATATTATCACCTTCCTCCTCCTCCTCCTCCTTCCTCCTCTCCTCTTTCTTCCTTCCTCCTCTCCCTCCTCCTCCTCCTTCTCCTCCTCTCCTCCTCCTCCTGTCCCGGTCGCCCTCGCACTCTCATCCGTCGCTTCCTTCCTTCAATTACAGAGGCGCTAAAACACGCTCCCTGTTGTCTTCTATTGCTCGCTAAGGGCGTTACACTAATGAGGCGCGTACTGGTTTGGGGTGAAGTATATATACGTAAACGAGCTTCAGCATGATGGTGGAAATTTGAGTAATTACGGTGGTTATATAATTACGCGCGTGAGAGAGAGAGAGAGAGAGAGAGAGAGAGAGAGAGAGAGAGAGAGAGAGAGAGAGAGAGAGAGAGAGAGAGAGAGAGAGAGAGAGAGAGAGAGGAGAGAGAGAGAGAGAGAGAGAGAGAGAGAGAGGAGAGAGAGAGAGAGAGAGAGAGAGAGAGAGAGAGAGAGAGAGAGAGAGAGAGAGAGAGTTAACTAATTGCTAAGTTGTTGAGGGGAGACTGTTAATTTAAGGTAACGTATTATTATCAAGGGTCCAGTTATCTGTCTCGGTTTTTTAGTCGTTGCTTCATATGGTATCTGAATCTGGATAATATCGTGCAGGGCACCTGTATAGGTGCATAACACGCATATTTGTTGCTGCTGAGGGGCCGGGCTGAGGTGCAGGGGAGGGGAAGTAATCAAGTGTAATTGTTGTATTGTGTGTTGTGGTGATGCGAGTATGTATTTGTTTTCTGAATGAGGTCATACTGCAGTCTAAAATCTGTTGAGGAGGCTGTCTAGTCAATGTATGGTAAGTGTGAAGGTAGAGGCTTGTATGTCAGTACAGTGGATAAGGGGTTTGGTATTAATGGATGTGTGTGTTGCTGAGTACGTTAACTGTTTGCTAGTGAAGCGTTTGTGGGTCAATGGACAATGTGAGTGTTTCTGTGATCGTGCACAGGCGTAAGTATGTGTGCTTGTCTATGTATGTAGAAGAGGTTCCATACTATCTGTTGTTTGATCCGTGTTTTTGATGCCAGGCGTTCGAGTGTAATTGTTTGTACGAACCTGCCGCTTGGTGTTGGCTTGTTCTAACTCTATCAATGTTTCTTGTGTGTGAGAGTGATCCCACACCGTGGAGCAGTATTCCAGTGTTGGTCTCACAAGTGTGTCATACGCTATGTGTTTAATGTCAGTACCAGTTATGTAATTTATCTCACGAACCCTTAGTGTTCTGTTGGCTGTGCACTGATATGGTTTATGTGGGTGTTGAATTTCAAGTTAGTTGAGAGATGGATGCCAAGGTACTTGTGTGTGAACTGATTCCAAATCTGAATTATGGAGAGTGTAAGTGTGATGGATGGGGTTGTGCGCTCTGGTGAATCTTAATAGTTTGCATTCGTCTGGTCGGAAGTGCATCTGCCAGGTGCCCTCCACCGCTCGAGGGCGTCCAAGTCGTTTTGTAGTAGTCTGCAGTCGTCAGTAGTCTTTACTGCTCTAAACAGTAAACTATTGTCGGCAAAGTTTGGTGGAAGAGTTAGAGTTGACAGTGAAAGATCGTTAATGTACAGGAGGAAAAGAAAGGGGCCTAGAACGGTGCCTTGTGGGACATCTGAAGAAACAGGGACAGTGTCGGATGAAGATCCGTCAAAAAGGACACGTTGAGTCCTGTTAGTAAGAAATGCAGTGATCCAGTGAAGAATAGCTCCTGAAATACCGTAGTATTTCAATTTTAATGTCAGTCTTTAGTTCGCTACTTATTCGAAGGCTTTGGCAAAATCTAAAACAATAGTGTCAACTTGCTTAATGTCACGTCAGTCAAGTAGCCTTGTAATGTCGTTATTTGTAGTAATGAGTTGCGATTCACATGAGCGTTTAGGTCGAATGCCGTGTTATGAGTCAGTAAGGATGTTGTTTGCGTCAAGGTGATTCATTATGTGTTTGTGTATTATGTGTTCGAAAATTTTACATGGAATCGATGTTAGTGAGATGGGGCGATAATTGGCTGGGTCAGTCATGTCACCTGTCTTGAATAAAGGAATAATGTTTGCCAAAAGCCAGTAGGGTAATGAGGTGGATGATAGTGATTGGGTGAATATGGCGTGAGGGATGGGGGCAAGGATGAGGGCAAAGGACTTAAGGATGAAGGCTGGAATGTTGTCGGGCCGTGTGGATTTAGTTGTGTCGAGTCCTTCCTGGAAGTTCTGTATTCCGTTAGTCGTGATGTCAAGGGGGCTATGGGGAAGGGCTGTGTGATATGTTTGGTGTCAGGCTGTGTTCTTGTGTGTACACCGATTGGAACTGTGTTGAGTATTTGGGCTTTGTGTTGTGGGCTGGTTACTAATGTGTTAGTGTTGTTTTTAATTGATGTAATCGTGTTAGTGTTTTGTTTGCGCCTCTTAAAAAAAAAAAGGGTTTTCTTTTTTTTCTTACCTTCTCCGCGAGGTAAGTTGCTAGGTTACGAGCGATCAGTGTCAAATCTCGCCTCATTAACATAGCAGCCATTCACTCAACTAGACATTCAGACACCAGAACACATAACAAACACATTTTCTAGCATTTACTCATGTTATTTGTTACCCTTTCTTATATACAGGTTACGAGTGGGCAGTTTCAAATCCCACCTCATCATATATATCATATCACCCATTGAAACCAACACACTAACTAGACTTGGACACCCAGAAACACATGATAAACACTTTTTTATACCATTCATTACCTTTTATTAAGTTACCCTTTCAAATTTACAGTGAATAGTGTGGAAAAGAAAACCTGGAAACAGTGCCAACAGTATAAGTTGCCAGTTACCGCCAGCGAAGGTGACCCGTCATTTCCTACGCGCCCTGGATAATGGTGAGTACTACTTGCTTGTGTTTGTAGCTTGTTCGTGTGGTTACTTCATGTTTTTTTGTGTTTGAGTGTGGGGTCTCGGTTGGTTAGGTAAATAATGATGTGTAATGACCCCCTCTCTCTCTCTCTCTCTCTCTCTCTCTCTCTCTCTCTCTCTCTCTCTCTCTCTCTCTCTCTCTCTCTCTCTCTCTCTCTCTAAGTTTTTTTTTACTGGGCAGACTCCTTACGCTCTTATGTTCTTATGTTCTTATGTTCCAGGCGTCATTAGTATGTCTTCCACCTACCTGTCTCTCTGTCTGTCTGTCTGTCCACTAATCTGCGGTGCTTACCTCTCTATACATTACACCTTGCTTTATATTGTTCTTGTATACGTTTCTAGCTTTAAAATAAGGCTTTCATGTTATCGTATCTATGATGCAGATTCACATGTAATAAGGAGAGAGAGAAGAGAGAGAGAAGAGAGAGAGAGAGAGAAGAGAAGAAGAGAGAAATCCCTGCTCATTATTTTCGACCTCTGGGTACTGCGGGACCTCACACACCGCAGTATCGACAAAATACCAGTATTGCCGATACCGGTTTCCT
Source organism: Eriocheir sinensis (assembly GCF_024679095.1). Lineage (NCBI taxonomy): Eukaryota > Metazoa > Arthropoda > Malacostraca > Decapoda > Varunidae > Eriocheir > Eriocheir sinensis. The sequence continues at coordinate 38,381 of NW_026112188.1, read as the reverse complement.
GAAATAATACAGGTACGCCTCTTCCCGGTATAAGTCTGGCACCGGTAATACCAGTATTTCCTCAAAATATCAGTAATACCGGTAACAGTATTACTTTTGAAATGGAATTTTTCCCCTGCCTATATTCGTACAATATGTAACTAAAATCGCACAAGGTAGTTTAGGAGACTTCTAGCTTTTATTATTTTTTGCATGAATATAATTTTTAACATAATGAAGATAAAATAAAAATTCAAATATCCTTAAACATTTATTTTAAATGTGTGTATATGATAATGATAATAATAATAATAATAATAATAATAATAATAATAATAATAATAATAAATGGTTTAACTAGAAAAGTTCATCATAGTAATAGAAATACTAATGATTATGAAAATAAAAGTAGTAAATAACAAGCGTTAATAGCACAAAAACTGTACTAGATGATCGGCGTCGCATGACCTCAACACACCCCAACAATTTCTATTATGCAACTCAGGGTCTAAAATGGAAAATGCTGAAAAGTAAGATGGGGCTACTGTAAATACTTGCTGGACCACAACAGGCTGGGGCGCCCATCAGGCCGTATGAAGAGACCACCGGCGCCACAGGCCAAGACGTAAAAAAAAAAAAAGCTGTTTGTAATGCTCTGTTTTAGGGTTCATCAGGGCTAACAAATGTTATTAAACAGTGTCATGTCTACAATTCATAGGTAAGCCAGGAAAACAACTTGAAGAGAACAACAACATTTAGAAGATAGGTAATCTGTTGATCGGCGTCTGCGACACCAAAAAAAAGTAATGGTAATAGTGAAGTTATGTACGCACACAAACAGTTTCACTCGTGGACCAGGGCAGGAGGAAGCCTAATATGTGACGTCATGCATAAACTGACTCCTTACCGTCCTAGTGAGCAGACTGTAAAGCGTATATAGACTGTGATCTAAGTGAATATATTACTTGAGTTTCATGTTAACTTCTTCGCTCTGAGGCGTATGTCGCTGTGGAAAAAACGTCATCTTCACTTTGCTCTGAAAGCATTTCGTATCTAACGGGCATGTGGACAGCGAAACATTTCACTGACCCACGAGCCGATTTCGTTCACATGAGATAATGTCACACATGGACCATTCTCTCTCTCTCTCTCTCTCTCTCTCTCTCTCTCTCTCTTCATTGATGATCTTCTTTCCAAAACGAACTGTCCTATCTCTCTCCTACTCTCTCTCTCTCTCTCTGCATTATTCAACTTCTTTTAATAGAAGACCACCCTTCAGGAACTTAACGACTCAAGGCTGGGCTGCAGAACAGCCTCAGACCTTACCATTATTTCCGATTGGGTGTCCTTTAACGCCTCAAAAACACAGTTTCTCCACCTATCAACTCGACATAATCTTCCAAACAACTATCCCCTATTCTTTGACAACACCTTCCTCAACACTAAACATCCTCGGTCTATCCTTAACTCAAAATTTCAACTGGAAACTTCATATCTCATCTCTTACTAAATCAGCTTCCTCGAGGCTGGGCGTTCTGTACCGTCTCCGCCAGGTCTTATCCCTGCACAGTTGCTGTCCATATACAGGGGCCTTGTCCGCCCTCGTATGGAGTATGCATCTCATGTGTGGGGGCTCCCCTCACAGCTCTTCTGGACAGAGTGGAGGCAGGCTCTTCGTCTCATCAGCTCTCCTCCTCATACTGATAGTCTTCTACCTCTTAAATTCCCGCCGCAATGTTGCCTCTCTTTCTATCTTCTATCGATATTTCCACATGACTGCTCTTCTGAACTTGCTAACTGCATGCCTCCCCCCCTCCCGCGGCCCCGCTGCACTCGACTTTCTACTTATGCTCATCCCTATACTGTCCAAACCCCTTATGCAAGAGTTAACCAGCATCTTCACTCTTTCATCCCTCACGCTGGTAAACTCTGGAACAATCTTCCTTCATCTGTATTTCCTCCTGCCTACGACTTGAACTCTTTCAAGAGGAGGGTATCAGGACACCTCTCCTCCCGAAACTGACTTATCTTTCGGCCACCTCTTTGGATTCTTTTTAGGAGCAGCGAGTAGCGGGCTTTTTTTTAATAATGTTTACTTTTTGTGCCCTTGAGCTGTCTCCTTTGAAAAAAAAAAAAAAAAAAAAGCTCTGTTTAAAAAAAAAAAAAGAGGAATTACATAGAAAATCAGACCACACAGACCCCATGGTCCAGACTAGGTGGTCTGTCCTTAAATAAAGTGATTTTACTTTAATCAGATGGTTCCAAAACGTTGCTTTTCTACTCTCTCTTTTTTTTTTTTTTTTCAACAAAGGCTCAAGGGCACAGAAAAAAAAAGCCCGCTAATCGCTGCTCCCATAAAAGAACCAGAAGAGGTGGCCAAGAGCAAGGTCAAATTCGGGAGGAGAGGTGTCCTGATACCCTCCTCTTGAAAGAGTTCAAGTCGTAGGCAGGAGGAAATACAGATAAAGGAAGATTGTTCCAGAGTTTACCAGTGTAAAGGATGAAAGAGTGAAGATGCTGGTTAACTCTTGCATAAGGGGTTTGGACAGTATAGGGATGAGCATGAGTAGAAAGTCGTGTGCAGCGGGGCCGCGGGAGGAGGCATGCAGTTAGCAAGTTCAGAAGAGCAGTCAGCGTGGAAATATCGATAGAAGATAGAAAGAGGCAACATCGCGGCTTTAAGAGGTAGAAGACTATCATTATGAGGAGAGCTGATGAGACGAAGAGCCTTAGACTCCACTCTGTACAGAAGAGCTGTGTGAGTGGAGCCCCCCAAAACGTGAGATGCATACTCCATACGAGGTCGGACAAGGCCCTGTATATGGAGCAACTGCGCGGGGAGAAGAACTGGCGGAGACGATACAGAACGCCCAACCTCGAGGAAGCTGATTTAGCGAGAGAGGAGAAGTTTCAGTTGAGATTTTGAGTTAAGGATAGTCCGATGATGTTTAGTGTTGATGAAGGTGATAGCTGAGTGTTGTCGAAAAATAGGGGATTGGTGATTGAAAGATGGTGTCGAGTTGATAGGTGGAGAAATTGAGTTATTAAGGCATTGAAGGACACAAGGTTCCCTCTACCCCAATCGGAAATAATAGCAAAATCTGAGGTTAAGTGTTCTACAGCCTCCTGTCTGGAGTCATGTACTTCCTGTGTTGATGGTCTTCTATTGAAAGAAGTTGAATAATGCAGAGTGGAGTTGTCGACGTATGAGTGGACAGGACAGTTTGTTATGGAAAGAAAATCATTGATGAATAACAGGAAGAGAGTGGATGATAGGACAGAGCCCTGTGGAACACCACTGTTGATAGGTTTAGGAGAAGAACAGTGACCGTCTACCACCGCATAGATAGAACGGCCGGAAAGGAAACTAGAGATGAAGGAACAGAGAGGATAATCCGAAAGGGCAGTTTAGAAAGCAAAGACTGGTGCCAGACTCTATCGAAGGCTTTCGATATGTCTAGCGCAACAGAGAAAGTTTCACCGAAACTGCTAAGAAGATGACCAGAGTCAGTTAAGAGAGCAAGAAGATCGCCAGTAGAACGCCCTTGCGGAATCCATACTGGCGATCAGAAAGAAGATTAGAAGTGGAAAGATGCTTTTCAATCTTCCGGTTAATTGATTCAAAAGCTTTAGATGAACATGAAAGTAAAGCTATTGGGCGGTAGTTTGATGGATTGGAGCGGTCACCCTTCGTGGGCACAGGCTGTATGTAGGCCTACTTCCAACAATAAAAAAAGGTAGATGTTGAAAGGCAGAGACGAAAAGATTTGGCCAGGCAGGGTGGCAACACAGAAGCACAGTTTTAAGAACAATAGGAGGCTCTCCATCAGGTCCGTAAGCATCCTGAGGATGGAGGCCAGAGAGGGCATAGAAAACATCATTCTTAAGAATTTTAATAACAGGCATAAAGGAGTCAGAGGGGGGATGAGTAGGAGGAATATGCCCAGAATCGTCCAAGGTGGAGTTCCTACAGAAAGTTTGAGCGAAGAGTTCAGCCTTAGAGACAGATGAGACGGCAGTGCTGACGTCAGGAGTTAGAAGAGGAGGAAAGAGGAAGAAGTGAGGAGATATTTTTGGCTAGATGCCAGAAGTCACGGGAAGAATTAGAAGAAGCAAGGTGTTGACATTTTCTATTTATGAAATAAGTTTTTGTATGTCGGAGAATAGATTTGGCACGATTCCGGGCTGAAATGTATAGATCAAAGTTAGTGGGAGTGCGAAGGTTCTGGAACTGTTTGTAAGCTGCCTCTCTATCTTTGATAGCACAAGAACAAGCGTGATTAAACCAAGGCTTTTTAGCATGGGGAGTAGAGAAAATGCGTGGAATGTATGCCTCCATTCCAGAGACAATCACCTCTGTGAAGCGCTGAGCACACACAGAGGTATCTCTCTCCTGCAGCAGTAATCATTCCACGGGAAATCAGAAAAGTACATCCTCAGGTCGTCCCACCGAGCTGAAGCAAAATGCCAGGGGCATCGCCTCTTCGGTGGGTCCAGAGGATGTACAGGAGCGACAGGACAGGATACAGAAATAAGGTTGTGATCGGAGGAGGCCAACGGAGAGAACAGGTTGACATGCAGAGTAAGCAGAAGGATTAGAGGTAAGGAAGAGGTCTAGTATGTTGGGCCTGTCTCCAAGACGGTCAGGAATACGAATAGGGTGCTGAACCAACTGCTCTCGGTCGTTGAGGAGAGCAAAGTTGTAGGCTTGTTCACCAGGCTGGTCAGTGAAAGAGGATGAAAGCCAAAGCTGGTGGTGAACATTGAAATCTCCCAAGATGGAAATTTCAGCGAAGGGAGAGTGGGTCAAGATGCGCTCCACTTTAGAGTTCAAATAGTCAAAGAGTTTTACATAGTTAGTAGAGTTAGGTGAGAGATAAACAGCACAGATGTATTTAGTAATAGATTGACAATGAAGTCTTAGCCAGATGGTGGATAATTCAGAAGAGTCAAGGTCGTGGGCACGAGAGCAAGTGATGTCGTTGCGCACGTAGGCGCAACATCCAGCTTTGGATTGAAATTTAGGATAGAGATAGTAGGAGGGAACAGAGTAGAGGTTGCTGTCCGTAGCCTCAGAAACCTGTGTTTCGGTGAGGAAGAGAAGGTGAGGTTTAGAGGAGGAGAGATGGTGTTCCACAGAATGAAAATTAGAACGGAGACCGTGAATGTTGCAGAAATTGAGAAGGAGGAGGTTCGAGGAGTTATCAGGACACCTCTCAGGTCGGCAGCCAGAAGGGAATTTATGGTCCCCCCCCTCCTCGGGGACTCCGAGGCAGTTATTTTTTTTTTGCCATGTTGAATTTTGAATTTTGGGAAAAGGTGTGTGTGTTTTGTGAGTGTAGTGTGGTGTAGAAAGAGAGAGGAACTGTCTTTAAGAGCATGATGAACTGCTCTCTGGTGTTGATGAGACAAAGGGAAACGGTTAGTGAGGACATGGGAAGGGTCTTTGAAGGGCTTCAGCACTCTCCTCGCTCCCATATATCCTCACCAGGAGTAGCTCACGCCCGTTCGGTAGGTGCCCTCCTACCTACTACGAAAGTTAATATTAAGTTAAAGGAAGTGACGGTCGAGCTTGTTTTAAAGGAGTCAATCGTGTTACACTGGACCACTGATGGTGGGAGCTTATTCCATTCTCGCTTTTCTACAACGTTGGTGAAGAAAAATTTGCAGTCTGAATTTACTTGTTCACATCTGAGTTTTACGCCATTGTTCCTCGTGCAAACAGTGTCATCGATCATAAACAATGTTGATCTGTCTACATTCGTGAAACCATTAAGTATTTTAAAACATTCGATCAGTTTTCCTCGGAGGCGACGTTTCTCAAGAGAGAACATGTTAAGGGTAGAAAGCCTTTCTTCGTAGGATTTGTTGCGCAAGGAAGGGATCATTTTCGTTGCCCGACGCTGAACACCTTCTAATTTAGCAATATCCTTGCATGGTGGGGAGACCAAACTGTACCGCATATTCCAAGTGGGGTCTGACTAAACCATTGTAGAGCGGAGTATTACATCTTTATTCTTGAATAAAAAGTTTCTTTTAATGAAGCACAACATTCTGTTCGCTTTATGTGCTGCATCGATGCATTGCTGTGAGAATTTGAGGTTTGACGCGATTTTGACCCCCAAGTCCTTGACGCATTGAACGCTTTTGAGTTTAACGCCGCGCATTTCGTAATCGAACTTCTTATTCCTCGTTCCAACTTGAAGGACCTGGCACTTGTCTACGTTAAAGGGCATCTCCCATCTATCCGACCAAGCTGAAATTTTGTGCAAATCCTCTTGGAGGCTTTGCCTGTCTTCGTCAGTGAGAACCGAGTTACCAATCTTTGTGTCGTCTGCAAATTTACTAATGCGATTATTGAGTCCAACATCCACGTCGTTGATGTAAATAATGAAGAGCACTGGGCCAAGAACCGAGCCCTGAGGGACGCCACTAGTGACCGGCGCCCACTCTGAGTTAAATCCGTCAATCACTACTCTTTGTTGTCTGTTGCTCAACCAATTCGCGATCCATTGGTTTACTTGACCGTCAATACCTATTTGCTATAATTTGTAAAGTAACATGATGTGGGACTTTATCAAACGCTTTCTGGAAATCAAGATAGACTACGTCCAGTGATTTGGTTACGTCATAAACAGTGAAGAGGTCGTTATAAAAGGTTAATAAGTTTGATAGGCAGGATCTTTTGTTACGGAAGCCATGTTGTGAGTCCCCAATTAATGAGTGGCTTTCAAGGTAACTCACAATTTTGTCTCTAATTATGCTCTCAAGTAGCTTACCTACAACCGAAGTTAGACTAATGGCCCTGTAATTACCTGGTACTTTTTTGTCTCCTTTCTTAAAAATCGGTGTCACGTTAGCCTTTTTCCAATCCGAAGGGACGATGCTTTGTCGTAATAACATATTGAATACGGTTGTGAGGGAGGAGAGTATTTCGCTCTTTGAGAGAGAGAGAGAGAGAGATGTGAGAATTAAAAGGTAATTTAGACCGTTGCTTGCCTAAGTAGGTTGTGATCCTGGAATGCATTTTCAGCACTGTTTTAGTGCCCTCTGCATTCACATCAAAGTCTTGGGTAGTACAGCCAAGCTCATTGAGGTCCTTCCCTCTACACTGCAGTGGCTCCCAAACTGGGGGGCGCGCCCCCCTGGGGGGGGGTGAGCTGGATACAGAAAGGGGGGGCGTGATTCCGTCTGCCAAAAATTGTAGATTTGCACACACACACACACACACACACAGAGACAAACACACACACTTGAAGGAGTAACACTGTTTGAATCATCTTCTCGTGTTTCAATATATATCTATATCTAACTATCTATCTATCTATCTATCTATCTATCAATCTATCTATCTATCTATCTATATATATATATATATATATATATATATATATATATATATATATATATATATAGATATATATATAATTTGTTAAAGGTCCAATACCACTTTTGATCGCCTTTCTGTTGTTTATGTAACTGAAGAAAGATTTCGGATTATTTTTAGTTGGCTGCAATATTTTCTTCATATCTACGCTTTGCCTGACCTACTAGTCTTTTTTACTCGTCGCCTGGCATCATTATAAAGTCTAATATTTTCAGGCGTGCTTCGTTCTTTCTTTAACCTGTAAAACAGTTTTCTCATTGACTGATTGTTTAATTTCGCTATTAAACCACGGTGGGCTTTTATTAGTGTTAACTCGCTTCTCGCACAAGGTGACGAATGTGTTCTGCTGGAGTGAGTAAGTGATTTTTAAAGCTTAGCCAGGCATCCTCTACGTTGCCGTCATCTGAGAGTTGTATTTGTTAGTTTTGTCGGATTTCTACGGTTAGTTAGCTCTTTGAAATTGGGCACCCTTTTTTATTTCAGTCACTGATGATTGAGCTCTAATGTCGACGCGCACTAATTTATGATCGCAAGAATCGAGGTATTCTCCTACCGTGACACTACTGACTAGGTTATCTTGGGTCGTTATAATAAGGTCGAGTATATTATTTTGTCGAGTTGGCTCAGAAACCATTTGGCTTAGACAATTTTCTTCTAGAAATTCTATCATTCTATGTGACTCGCCTTCTGTACCTGACAGTGTCGCCCAGTCGATATGGGGGAGGTTAAAGTCTCCTTATATCAGTGAGTCGTTGTTATTAAGCGACTTAAGACGCTGTACATTTCAAGGTCGTCATCGAGTGATTGCCCGGGAGGTCTGTAGGTGACAGATATATTTAAATTGACTTTTGCAATGTTTACTCGCACGTACAAATGTTCAACGTTACTGTTTCTTGGTGTTATGTTAGTGGGTTGCAAATAGCTTTTGACAAAAAGAGAGAGAGAGAGAGAGAGAGAGAGAGAGAGAGAGAGAGAGAGAGAGAGAGAGAGAGAGAGAGAGAGAGAGAGAGAGAGGAAAACAATATAAATAGAGGAGGAACGAATAGAAGGCAATATGGAGTAAGGCGACTTTTCTTCCCGTCTCTTCTGCTTCCCGTTTTATCTATTTCTTCCTTCGTCCCGCTTATTTTTTCCTTTTCTCCTTCCTCAACCATTGTCAGCGTAGCCTGACAAACCACCACCAAACGAAGCCGACAACGCGTTCTCTCTCTCTCTCTCTCTCTCTCTCGATCAAACTTCTCTCTCCTTATTTTCCAACTGTGTGTGTGTGTGTGTGCCATTATTTTACTTCTCTCTCTCGGCACTCTACCAGCATCTAATAACGCAGGGAAAATGCTTTACATTTACATAGAGAGGATTTGTATGGTTATTATAATTGATGATTATTTACTTCCCTCCGAGACTCTGATTTAACTAATTTCTTGAGCCAATTAAGAAAAGAAAATCACTAGCATGACAGTTTTAGCAATATTCATTATGCGTCCTGGTGAAGAGTAAGATAAGTAGAACAGTATTATCGTTATAGCTATCACACACACACACACACACACACACACACACACACACACACACACAATGACCCAACAGGTAATTTATCCGATAGATACCCGACGCGATGATTGACGAACCACCACCTCGCCCATCCAGCATCCTACTGACGCAATGACGCACGACCTTCCCCAGCTACGTGATCTAAGTCTAAGGGTTCCCACCTTGACAGTGACGTGGCGTCAGGCCGTGGTTGGTCGCTCTGCCGCCTTGTTGCTGCTAGGCGCGTTCAGGGCCGTTGTTGCTGTGGCTGGAGCCGCCGCGTGTGTGTGTGGCCAGGCGAGTCCGCTGCAGGGCCTCCCTCATCCCCCCCCACACACACACACATCGTTCAGAGCAAGGAGCACCTCTACTTTTCCAAAACTTTTTATATCCAGATCAACTTCGGTAAATATTTGTTCCTTATAACACGATTACCACACCGGAGAAGCCGATCATTGCTGATGTTGACACATTGCACAGCACTCGGGTCACAAACAACTTTCACGCGATTCCTGCTCACCGGATAGGATTTTACGAGTAATATGTTTGACCAATGTCCCTCGCACGCAGTACGGGAAACTATGAGAAGGAGCGCGTCCACTCCTCGTCGACGGTCCTCTGATAACTGAAGCTGAGCACGCAGCACGCACCTCCGCCAGGCACTGTATCCAAGAAGCGTTAGCGAGCTGAACTAACTGATGTAAACATTCGTTAATGGCATCCAAGAAGCTAAACTATGGCGTCACAACGTGGTTAACTTAACGAGAGCCCCAGACCACTCGTATACGTAGATAAATTCATGATGATAAATTTATTTGTTTTATTTACCATTAAATATAGGTTTTAGAGTACAGAGCAAATTCAATTACAAAATGAAGATCTGCTGTACACACTGCACACGACTAAAATATCAACACGAGCGCTGCCGCTGCTGCTCACCTCCACCCCGGCCCGGTAAGAAAGACAAGAAAATCTGGCATCTCTTTGCACAGATTGTCAGATTGTACTCAGGATATCGTATTTATCGGTTTTTGACCCTTAACTGTTGCCCAGAAGCACTAATAATTAATCATCATGACTATAACAATATATGAATCCTGTTATCGGAGCCAAAGAAAGAGTTTTGGTTGATCGTGGAAATCGTGTATATGTATAATGTACATGTGTATGTATGTCTGTACGTGGCGACACCCGGTCGGTGTCGCACAACAGGATGTCTAACAACACGCCGTGCTTTTTGGCCGTGGGAAGCTGTGCTGAACTGACACCAGGATCAGCAAATGATGACTTTCATCAGCCGTCATCAACCGGAACCCACACCCTTCCGGACGAACTACAAGCAGCAATAAAACGCGGAGGAGGCGAGCAACGCGGAGGAGGAGAAAGACGGGTGCCGGGCAGGCGAGCGGTGCTCTGCCGCTCCGCGCCCTGCAGCGGTGTGGCAGTCTCTGATTTCGTGCGTCTCGCTCACGTAAACTGTAAACCTTGTATACAACTGTTAATATAGTTAAAATACATTTGGTATTTGTATTAACCTGAGAGAGAGAACTAAAGAGAACTAAAGTGAACTAAAGTGAACTTATAACGGCTACCGCTCGGCCACACATCACTTAACTAAAAGGCTATTGTGTTGTCTCAACCACTTCAATCAACTGGAGAACGCAGGCAACGGTACACCGAACCTGACGTGAGATAGCAGTTCGCGCATTAAGCTTATTAAATATAACAGCAATTTTTTCTCCGATTTGTTATATCTCTCTCTCAAACGTAGCTTCAGTGACAGTGAGTGGGGGCAGTGAACGGTATCGGACACAGCAAGCATACGCTGACATCAGCGCGCGGCTTTCCTGCCCCAGTGAGTCGAGTCAGAACACAGCCCCACCCTAGAGCACACCCAGCCCCGCCCCGCACTTCCACACAGCCCGCGCGCCCCGCCTCGCACCTCCACACAACCAAGTTTCCTTGGAGGTGTCCAGGCATTTGTTTCTTCCTACGACACAACTCGTCGTAGGTGCGCACTTATCTTCGCCAGGCAACTCGGACCTTTGAGGGTGACTGGTGAGCGTAAATTGCCTGCCCTCCGCCCCTCCCACCACCGCTACCAGACGGGGGACGGTAGACCCTGCCACCCCTGCAGCCCTGCCCTTGCCACCGGCGAGGCGAAGGACGCGAGCGTGCTGAGTAGTGGGGCATCGAGTTGCTGTCTTCGAGGTTTTTAACACATTATAGCTGACACTCATTGATACGGTTTCAGTAATTACACCACTTGCAACATTATTTCAGGTGCATTACTATTATTATGTTCACGTGTTTAGGCGTGTGGGGCCGTATCTAATGTATTAGATTTTTCAGCTGTTGATTTTTCTGGCGTGTGGATGTTTAAAATTTTTCTTGAGTAACATGGTTACGCATTTCATGTATAATCATTAATTTTCTTTTCTCCTTTCTTTTGTGTGTTTTATTGCACAGTGGAGAAGTTTTGTCTTGCTAAGCCTCACTCATTATTCTTTTTCCTCTTTTATTATGCATTTTAAAAGCATAGGGGAGGAGTGAGCACATACTTAGCGGTGAATGATTATTACTTTACTTATTTTTGCAGCAATATTTTTTTTCTTTTACCATTTTACTCCTCATTTTACTAGTAACTCTTTTAATGGCAGAGAAACCTGACCCGAGGACTATGAGGGGTGGGTAGAGAGAATGAACAGTGCCGTCAAGGATAACGGTAACTGTTCTCATGTAAGGAGTGTAGCAGTCTTCAAAGGGTGCTTGCTCCTCCTACGCTGCATGTGCAACCAAGAGGTATTTACTTACCTTACTAATCCCACAATGGCTTCTGCCCCTAATCACCCACTGACAGCAACAGCAGTTAGGCCTTTCGCAGGGTAGCAAGGGAGGCAAATTATTCAGCCAAGGACTTCTTGTTTCAAAGTGAGATTGTCATGGACATTTCATTCGTGTCAAATCCGGGAGATTAAATATCTCTCAGCCGCTCGAAGGTCAATCCCGGGAACGGGCGCAGGGCCCTCATAAACAGGAGCGCGTTCACTGGACGGAAGGATTATGATGCGTTTCGGTCACTTTTTCTTGAAACATTTTGGGAAGATGGGCAACACAGCCTCGTAAAGGGTATAAATTTTGCTGTGGACGCTGTGCAAACGAGTGGCCTTTTTAACAGGCCAGTGGACGCCTATAGGCTATCTACTGATTTGATCTCGTGTTTTAAACAAGGAAACTGGACAGATGGAGAAACCATTCCTGTAGCTAATGCTGGATTATTAATAGAGTTCCTTATGTACATGATTGTCCTTAAAGTTCCTCTTCGAAGGAGTGCAGTATCCCTTGACTACAGCCCCACTGGCAACCTACACGGTTTTGTCAGCCAACTTTTATGGCATTTAAAGTAATTTTGGGTCCTTTTTGAAGCTTCGTTTGCCGTCGACACGTTCGTCGGGGAGGGGGACCTTCGCGACCCTCTGACCTAAACCTTTTTGGGTGTCACCAGCGGTAATCAAAACTTCCTTGGTGTGTTCTTTTACCCGTGGTTTAGGCAGAAATAGTCAGATAAATAGGTGGTTGGAAATTTGAGCTTTACGATTTTTTTTTTTGCACAGAATGGTGCATAGTGATCGTCTCCAAAGACTAGCGCCGGCTTGAGGTTCAGCCTAACGCTGTTTTGTGTATCTTTCCACCACACGACTATAACCTGCATCCTCGCATCTACTAATTTATGTTTGGTTCCTAAGCTTTTGCCTGCATCTTTTTCATGCGAGAAGGGAAGTGCTTGAGTAATACTTTTCACTCTAACCCACTATTTTCTTTTATTGCTGAGTTGATGCAAGGCAGTCAGTCTTCTTAATTTAATTGGAGCCGTAATAACCGAGGGTGTAGACTAACATAGGGATAGGTACAATTTAACCTTAAACCTCATGTGCTTATGCTTAAAACATACTTTTTCTCTGCACTGACAGACTTAACTTAACTTGAGCAGATGCTGTCCCTAACTTTTATCGTAACCAGCGTGTGAATATCTGTAAGCTTTGGAAGTATGTCTTACTTACCCTTACTTGACATACCACTGTTACCCGTTACGAGAATTATTTTTGGCGTCAAAGATGTCAGTCATCCACGTTCGTTACGATCGAGGGATAGGTGGAAATTTGTCTTTTTCATTTGATGTTTATTAATGCTGGAAATACTTTAATCAATTATGCTGGAATTATATATTTCAGTGAGATTTGTTACAACAGTGATTTCACAACTTGGTGACAGGATTTTCTTTTATAGTACTGTAGACCTGAAAAACGGAGTATTAGGAGTTAGTGGTGCTGACAGCCGATGCTTCTAAGGTTCTCCAGACTTGTCCTTGTTGTCACATTGTAACTATTAGGAGACTCTACGGATAACATTACCTCTTTTCACACAACCTTATCTATTGTTGTAAACGCCACCCGTCTCGAAGGCGTGCCGAGGGTAACGACACTGGCAATTAATTGTCACGCAACGGATGAGTATTTCTCTGCGACAGTTTTGTGTCCAGGTGTGACTCGAAGGTTCAGTTTGTAGCAGATCTTCTTCAAGGATTGTTCCTTTTTCTTTTTACTATTCCAAATAGCTCCATTACCATGTATCCTAATGACAGTTTAGTCAATTTAATTTTACTAGGATGTATCATGTAAATAATTTTTCGAGCTATTATTTTGTTTTCTCGGAATAGTACTGAGCTTCCATGTCCACGACTCTAGCCCTGTTTACCTCGCCCTGTATGTACTTTGCCCATTTCTTGTTACTTCCATGATTATTTTTATTATCATTGGCATTTCCCGATGTTGTATCGTTAGGAGGGCTCTGACTTGTACATATTTTTTTTAATGCAACCATAACACCCCCCAAAAAATATATATGCATTCGGGATCTGTTATTGGGTCGCCAGTTTCCAGCCTAACCAGTTTTCCCTGGGAGTTTTGCCTCTCACTTCCCATCTTCTTGCTTGCTCACGAGAAATCCATGTAGCGTGAAGTCACCTCTTTTCCTTTTACTGCAACTCAACACGAACATAACCCCATATTGCACAACACATGCAAGAGAATTGCTTGGATTCACCTCTCTTTATGAAAACAGTTTTGCATCTTCTCCCTCCATTGAATCTCTCCAGAAGAACAGTTAACGTGAAATAGCCATAAATAATAACGGGGGAAGGAACATTGTGGTGGATGAAGACCAAATAATATATGCCCAGTAAGAGGCCTTGATAAATTTTCACAATGCACACCCTGTCAGAAGTAATTCAATGTACTTACTATTTACGATGTGGTCTCTGGACAGTTCCACCCTTGGTTGATGTCTAGGGACAAAGGAAGTATTGTGATAACGAATCTTCTTGCCACGCACACACTCACATGCACGCACGCACGCACTCACACACTGCAAAGCCACCATTTGAGTCAACGTAATTTCACTTTGGTTTGACAGACCACCTAGCCTGGGTCAAAGTGTCTGTGTGCCTCTCTCTCTCTCTCTCTCTCTCTCTCTCTCTCTCTCTCTCTCTCTCTCTCTCACACACACACACACACACACACACACACACACACACACACACCCTCGCACTCACACACACATGCATCAATGCACACACACACACACACACACACACACACACACACACACACACACCAGATGCTATAAAACTGATGACAGATAAAATAAAAGCCAAAGAAACATTAGAGTATAGCAGCTGTACATATGGCTCCAAAGACAGTGACCTTGTACAAGGATAAACATAGAAAGTTATGTATGAAATGCAATAAAAATGATGTAAGTAGATATTCATAATACGGGGGATAAACCTTCATCATTAATAATTGGAGATACTAACAGCAATGTAAACTGGGAAAACATGAATACAAATGTAATGAGCATTACAGGGATAAAAATCGAAGCAGTAACAATATTGTTTCATGTAGCAACACGCAACATCCATAGCCAGGAGATGATCAGACGAGCCTTCCCTATCAGATTAAGTGTTCACGAAGCAAATAGACGATATTAACGATTAATGTAGCTTGAGATGTAATTAAGAACCTGTTGAAATATATAACAGGAGTTTCTAAGATTTACAGAGAGATTCAAAGATGTTAAATGGAAACAGGAAGTGGCAGAACCAGGTGAACACACAATACTTGAAATGTTGTGACAGGGCAGGAATAACAAAGCTCATTTCCCAACACAAGGAGAAAGCAAAAAGGATAAATGAACAGTGTACAAAAGCAAAATAAACAAAGACCCACGATAGGCCAAATATGAGGAGACAACATGGCCGCCTGCACTGCACTGGTCGATGGGGAGCGTTGTGCTGCCTTGCTCTGCCCGTGGTGGTTATAAAAAGGCAAGAAACGAACACACCAGGATGAGAAGAGATGCACAACTGTGCTTTGAAGACCAACAAAAACTATGTTACACTTATGTAATAGATAAGAGTACGATCAGAGGTAAGATTGGGAGCTAGTGAACAGAGACAAAAATTATGTTAAGGATGAATAAATTGTAAAAGTCCTAAATAGTAACTTCCGGTCTGTGTTTTACTAAAGAACATACATTTGAGGTGCGTAGGTGGAATGGTGCAAGGAACAGCACCAAAGGTGGACAACAGCGTCCTTGATAAAGGATAAATTAAATAAATGAAAAATTAAGATGAACGCAAAGGAAGTGGACCAGATGAAATACCCAACTGGGTATTCAGAGAATGTCTAGAAGAATTTACTTAACATTTGTAAATAACATACCATATCACTAAATCAAGGCAAATTATCCGAAAAAAACTGAAAAAAACTAACATAGTCCCTCAGTACAAACATACCCTAGATCAGTGGTTCCCACCCAGGGGCCATGGAATAATTTCAAGGGGTCCATAGAGATTCTAATTATTTTACTTAAAGAGTTAGAATGAATTTTACATGAATGTATTCATGTTTTGCAGAAAAATCTTCTATTAATTTTGCTGGTTTAACCCATTTCGTTATAGAGGTCAGCAGGTAAAAACATGACTGGAAAAGGGGAATGAGTCAAAAAAGGCTGGGTACCACTGCCCTACAAGAGACAACCTCATTTACCAATGTTGCAAAATTAATAATGAAAGAGCTAACTAAGAGACGAGTAGAAAATTGCAAAAAAGGATGTAACGTTATCAGAAGGCGATTAGGGTTGAAAAAGAGAAAATCATGCGTATCAAACCTGTGTTACTATGACTGATTGCAGAATCAGTGCAATGAAGTGATGGATGGCTGGACAGTATTACATGGATTTAAGAAGTATGTAATGTATATATTATAATGTACATGTGAAGGCGTGATTATGTGTCGCAACACCATGGCAGTGCCGCGCCACAGGATGTTTACTAACACGTAGGTGCTAGGTTGTGCTTACGGCGTGCTCCTTGTCGTGGGAATGGTGCTGAATCAACAAGCTTTGGTTGGCATCGGATTATTCCTGCACCCGGACTGAAGCCGGCAGAAGACAGTGGGCAGTGGTCACGAGCAGATCACACTGCTCGGGGTGTATGTGCGACAGCTCACATAAACTTTGTAACTATTGTGTATAGGCACTTGCAGAGTCGTATGTCACTTTATATCCATTAATGAGATGAAATATGAGTATCTGAAAGGCTATAGCTCGTTCGAGTATGATCAAACTATACTGTTTGATATACAAAGTTGTTTCTTCGTGTCCTTGTATGGTATATTATCGATGCAAATCTTCTGTTTGCGGTTCATATACGATGGTTTGAGGATTTTTTGTATACACAAACATTCAAATGATCTTCACGCAATCACAAACCTACGATGCGCAGGTGCCACATCTACGTTCACGAGTGGACAGGCGGAATGAAACGGACAATATTATGGCTGTAATAGCACCATGGAGGTATTATACCTCCATGGATAGCACTGTGTGTTTGTATGTGTGTGCGTGCATTAGATCTGGTAGGTGAAAAGAAGGTTGCAGTGTGTGTATGTGCATTTACCTTCCCGAGCGACTTGTGGCAAGGATTGAAGGCACGGTCTGAGGCCTTGTCTACATTGTCGAAGGGAAGGTACGCGGCTCGACCTTCATGACTCTTGGTACGGGTCTTCGAGTGGACGAGGATCAATACATTATAACATTACATTATATAAATTCCGACGCTTCTTTCTCAAGAGCTTCTTTTTTGCAGCACACAAAGCTACTATATATAGTGCGTTTCATTCCATCTGTCCCCCAACAAAGCGGGAATTATGATGGCTGTGGCACCTACGCATTTCTAGTTCGTGTATACGTGAAAATCAACTGTTATGATAGACATTCAAGCTTATTTCTCAATAATATATTTGAATATTTATGTGTACAAAAAAACAACTCAGTCCTTTGCGTCGATAATCTAACATACAAGCACACGAAAAGGCAAACTTGTATCAAATAACATAGTCACATCATACTCGAACGATCTATGATTTTTTCAAATTCATTGATTGATAGCTCATTTCAGGTATACTAAAACACATCTGTGTCGTGCCCAGAAAATCGGGGCACTAAATGATGTTAAAAGAAAATTCAACTAATGGGTATCTGGGGAAAAACCAGGGGGACTCACCCTGGGGGTAGTTTTGCTGCCACGACCCAGAGATCTACCGATGAATTATGTCACCGGTAGCTCACTGGGAACCTTAAAGTATATGAATATAAAGGACTAAGGATTTAATTAGGGGTTAAAGTGACCCAGAGCGAGACTATGATCCCTTGGGCAGGGGGTAACGTGGTGAGTGGGGAAGACTCGGGGCGGTAAAAAGGTACTTTAACTACACAGCCGGCCGGACAAAACTCACGACGGGGAGAAGAGATAAGAAATAAAGGCCTATAAATAGGAGTTGGTACATTTATTCATGTGAGACTTAGTTTAGGAGGTACATATAGTCATAACTGATGACACGGTTTACAGTTAACAGCTAATTGAAGGCACGATTTTCCCGAAACTGACAGAAGTGGACGAATGGACACACGACTGAGTTCTAATTTCTCCTCTCACAATGGTAGTCAGAATATGGTTGAGAATTCTCTAAGAAAACCTTACCCTTGCATGGGTGTACATCTATTGCAAAACCAGGTACATAAGATATAGGAAAATTCAGGGAGGGGAAAGCTTTACACTTCCGAGGGGGCCCGTACACGGCGAGGACAATATCCGTCGAAAACGACAAACATACAGCCTCCTATTTTACTAACACTTCTTATCCTAGAGATAAACCACAAATTAATAGTAATACGCCTAGATACTCACATAGTATCTTCCGCGATAGGGGACAAAGAAAGATTATGGGGGTTGAGTCCCCGTTCCTACCCCTTAAGGCTCCAGGAACGCTCAAGGGGGTCTCCTTCTTCCTACCCTATCACGAAAAGAAGAGAGGCGTACTGAGGTTAACAACTAAAAGAACACATCGGGAAGAATCACGGGTTCGTGTGGGTGTATGGTGTGTGTGTGTGTGTGTGTGTGTAGGGAGTGGGCCGCCAGAACCTGTAAGCAACAGCGGGTGAGCGGCGAGTGATGATGCCTATTTCATTTACTGGGATCAGAAATGCATTTACAGGATAATTAAGACACACATTGGCTAAAGGGGAGACGGTAATTCACACTGGGGAGCACGTAGGGAGGGAGGAAACAAATGGGGGGGCGAAGGCGGGAAAGCCATGTACATACCTGTAAGCAACAGCGGGTGAGCGGCGAGTGATGCCCGGGAAACTTCTTCTTCTATGATTAACCCCTATGAAGGGGAACGGGCCCTTGTCTAATACGATCCCGGGAAACGCTACCCCGAGTTTTTATACCCGCCCTAGGGCGGCCCCGTAGCGCGGAAAAAGGGGCCAAGTAGCTGATTTATAATATATTAAGGTTTTATTCAAAATAAAGGGAAGATTAGGGTAGTTTATATATGGGTACGGTCACTTAACGTGCAAGGTGACGAAATTACTTGTGAAGCAGCGGAAAAATCTATGCAAGGGTGGATGATTTTAACTGATAGGACTTTTACAAGCAATGGCTGACAAATGCTTCAAATGCGTGCGCTGGTAGGGGGAGGGGAGGAAAGGGAGGGACGGTAGACGCCGGAAAATCTGGCGGGACAGTTTTGCACCATCTGATGTAATTGTAGTCTGAGGGGGGGTGATGTGTTATGCTACAGGTTGTTATTAAGGATACCTTCTAGCAATTTCTTACATATCTATGATGGCCTTATAGTGACTTAGAATTACTCATAACTACTTATGCTCACTTATAACTACTTGTAATCACTTATAATGACTTAACCTACGTCTTTTCCGTATACTTCTAAGTTTCTTCTCCTGCCTTCACATCCCGGCATTACATCTGGCTCTGCAAACACATGTAAAAGATATCTTAATAACTTACTGCATGTAAATAATGATCATTTAAACAACATTAAACAATAAATAATAACTATTGAATGCGATGCTAGGCTATTTAGAATATTAGGCTACCCATGCTGTTTATATGCAACACATCAAAATTCCTTATATATATATATATATATATATATATATATATATATATATATATATATATATATATATATATATATATATATATATACAGAGAGAGAGAGAGAGAGAGAGAGAGAGAGAGAGAGAGAGAGAGAGAGAGAGAGAGACTGCCAGAGTCGGATGTCACTTTATGTACCTGAAGGAAATGAAATATGGGTATCTAATCGGTGACGGCGCGCGAGGATGAGTTGCGCTGTGATGCACTTAAGTCTGGACGCTAGTGTATTGTTTTCAACACCACTACTGCATCACATGGCTGCTACATGATGCATAGTGTGGACAGGGCTTTAGGCTGTTGAATTTTATTCAAGTGTAGGTGGATGTTTAATATTTTTCCTGAATTGTGAACATTGTTACGCATTTTAAGTATAGTCATTCATTTTATTTTTTCCTTTCTTGTATGTGTTTTGTTGCACAGTGGATAAGGTAGTTTTATCGTGCTAAGTATTCACTCATTATTCTTTTCCTTCTTTTCATGCGTTTTGGAAGCATCTGGGGCGAGTGGGCACACACTAAGCGGTGAATGATCATTACCTTTAGTGCAGTTTAGCGGTAATACTTTTCCTTTTACCATATTCCTCCTCATGAAGCCTCATTTTACTAATGCCTCTTTTTAAATGGCAGGGAAACCTGACCCGGAGTTAGCAGCTTTGGCCGAGGAATATCAGAAGTTGGTAGAGCACTCGGAAGAGAACGTCAAGGATGACAGTTACCGTAACCTAAAGAGCGGGTCAAATCATGAGAGAGTCCATACTCCTCCTCCTTCTCTTCCCACCTGCATGATCAACAAGGTAATAACTTAACTAACCAACAACCCACAATGGCTACTAATACCATTAAACTTCTGCCGACTACGGCATCTCAGTCAGAGCTTTCGCAGGCAATGAACCGGATTACACTGCTAGGGACTTCATCCTTCACAATGCGAAGATGTTATGAATAATTTATTTGTGTCAGAACCGGGAGATAAAATCTCCTTCATTAGGTCCAGATTAAAGCTGGGAACAGAAGCTTCAGCTCTCAAGTACACCAGCGCGTTCATGGAACCGCAGCAAACCAAAGATTATGACCAGTTTCGCTCACATTTTCTGGAATCATTCGGGGAGAATGTTAAACACAGCCTCGTCAAGGGCGTAAATGTAGCTGTAACCAACTTGATTTCAGCTGTGGAGAGTAGAGGTCTTTTTGCCGGGCAAGTGGACGCCTATCGGTTGTCTACTGATTTGGGCTCATATTTGAGAGCTGGTGGCTGGACAGAGGGAGAGAATATGTCTCTATCTAATGTGATCAAATTTCTGGAATTTTTCATGTACATGGTTGTCATCAAGGGACAGTTTCAAAAAAGTTATTTATCCCTAGCCTTCGGCCCCACTGACAAGTTGCACGATTTCGTCTTGAAACTCAAGACCAAGATTGAGGAGAAAGACGGAGTGCCAGTTCCCGCTGTAGCCGCTGAAGAACAGAGGACTGCTAATATCACCGCGTCCTCATCGGTGGTGGCATCCGCCACCGAAAAGCCTAAACGCCACTGTTCTTATTGTCAGCGAGACGGTCATACGGTTGACTATTTTATAAAACGTCAGCGGGATCGCAGGGCAAAGAAGGAAAGGGGAGGCTCGCAGATGTCAGGCAAGTCTGCTTCTCAGAAGACCCCGGCCGCTTCAAAAAGTCGTGCCGAGGGCTACAACACTGGCAAGTCCTGTTTTATCCACGGTTCTGATAGCCACACCACAGAGTGTTTCTCTGTGCTAAAGTTGAAGAAAGAGCGAGCAGGAAAGTTCGTGAAGGGGCCGGGGGAAGCCGAGCGCCCCCAAAAAACGACCCAGGGTAGGAACCCGGGCGCCAGAGGAAATTGGGACTGCAGTGCAGGCTGACAGTAGTAGCTTGTTTGAATGTGTTGTGGCCGCGTGCAGTCAGCCTGAAATTATGGCACTTAAAGTAAAGCTGGGTCCGCTACACGCGTCATTTCCGGTCGACACCAGCGCTGCGGTTAATGTGTTGTCAACAAAAGACGTAAATAGCTTTAAAACGCGCGTCGCGAGGAGGCCGCTACCAGCTACGACCCTCTGACCTAAGCCTTTGCGGTGTCACCACCGACAGGCTTAACATCCTTGGGGTGGTGTGTTTGCCAGTGAGTTTGGGACGAAACACCCCTGTCATGCGTTTGGATTTTTACGTGACGTTAAACTTTTCACTGCCGTCTGACGGTCTTCTTGGGGTGTCGTCACTGAGGTCCAACCGCATGGTAATACGTCCAGATAGTAATACATTAAGGTTTCAGGGGAGATGTTTCAAGGCCATGGATCAACCTGTGCGCCTCGCTTCTCCCTGGGAAAGAAAGGAAACACTCATCAAGGGTCGGGAAAGTGTTTCTCCTGAGTCGGTAGTGCATACCGTTCCGACTCTTTCCACGGTGCCGGTGCATGACGCGGGCACCACCTCACTTCAGGGTAAACCACCAACACCACCTGATGTTTTCAGGGGATGGAAAAATGTCAATGCTATAGTCGTAGGGAATCATGAAATCCCTCAACGAACCGCAATGCATATCCCCGTGTCAGTCCCTAACGCCACCTTAGGTTGTGACATCTGCCTAGAAGGGCCTATAGTCTGTTCGGAGCATGAAGTCGGTTCAAGGTGTGGCAGATTCCAGAATTCCCATGAGTGCAGCTTGCCAGTTCGACCGCCAATTATCAGATTAGCACTCTCTCCCAGCCTACCCACCCACAACCCACCTGTTTATCTCTCTCTCTCTCCCTCTCGACCCGGGGGAGGGACCTAGGGGGACACACCGACCACCACCATCACCACCACTACCACCACCACAACGTGGCAACATGGGAAAAAATCGCTGCCACATGTCATAGAATTTATACAAATCCTTGTTATAATCCTAAACATCGACACTCATTGTACTATGTAGCTTCCTTTACTATATACAGAATATATAAAATATCGCTTTCAAATAGCACATGGATGGGAAATAAGAGAGAGACGCATGTATGAAGGCTGATTTGGCAGCATGGGTAGAGGTAAACGACGATACCAGCTCCACCCTGAACCGACTTCTTGCTCTGAACAGACTATAGTCGTGTGAACACGCTAGTGATAGAGTCCACCCTTAACACGGTACGCGAGGGAGGTAGGACCGTAGCTTTAGTGGTTAACGCCACTGGCGGTCCAGTTAAACTAAAAAATGGAGTCTTTTTGGGTCGCGCATTAGCGTTCGACGGACAGGTGTCGCCAGAACCTTTAGGGTTAAAGCAGACTTGTGTCAGCGCGGTGGGTCAACCCGACGCCGGAGACAAGACATGTCAGGCCTCATCTGTCGATTCTTTAGTCAAAGTGGTCGATTATCCCGAGCTTAAGGGCCCGCTTCTGAAGCTTTTACATCAGTATCGTGATGTCATTGCCCTGCCCGGTGAGCCTTTAGGTGCGACTGATACGACAGAGCACAAGATTAGGGTTAAACCCGACACCAAACCGGTGTACATTTCAGCATACAGACTTCCACACAGTCAAAGGCAGATTGTAGATGAACAGGTTAAAGATATGTTGGACCAGGGTGTTATTCAGCATTCCCGATCTCCTTGGAACTCACCCTTGTTCCTAGTCCCTAAAAAAGAACGGAAGTTTCAGGCCTGTCATCGATTTTAGGAAAGTAAATGAGGTGACTGAGGATGATAGGTATCCTCTGCCCGTTTTAGGTGACTTGTTAATGTCCCTGGGGCAAGGGAATACTATTTTCAGTAGTCTTGACCTTTTAAGTGGGTACTGGCAGGCGCCTATGGCAGCTGAATTCAGAGAGATTACAGCCTTCAGTACCCCTAGCGGTCATTTTGAATGGTTAAGGATGCCATTCGGCCTCAAAACCGCACCCACTACTTTTCAGAGGATGATTAACACATTGTTCTCAGACATGATAGCCATATTTAGATGATTTAATCATTTGTAGCAAGGATGGCGACAGTCACCTAGCTAAATTAAAAGCAGTTCTGCTTAAACTTAGAGACGCTGGCCTTCAAGCCAAGCTGACTAAATGTGAATTTTTAAAGCCAAAAATCACCTTTTTAGGCCACACTGTTGATGGAGATGGAATCCACACGATGGACGATAAAATATCGGCCATAAAGAATTTTCCGCAACCCTAAAACGTCGAAAACGTTCGGTCTTTCCTTGGGTTGTCCGGCTAATATAGGCCTTTCATACAAGGTTTTGCCAAAATCGCTTCGCCTCTAACGCAACTTTTAAAGAAAGAGGTACATTTTCATTGGAATGCCCCACAACACAAGAGTTTTACAGAATTGAAGTCAGCGTTAATTAACGCTCCAGCCTTGCCATTCCCGGAATACAACGTCCCTTTTACACTGTATACAGATGCCTCAGCCCTAGGACTTGGTGCTGTTTTGATGCAACCGGATACTCGCGGTAAAAATCGGGCTATTGCGTACGCAAGTCGTACTTTAAACCAGGCTGAGTCGAACTATTCAGTGACCCATCAGGAAACCCTAGCGGTTGTTTGGGCTCTTAAACATTTTATAGATATTATCCTTGGCTATCCTATCACTGTCTTTACGGACCATGCGCCAGTCACCGAGCTTTTTAAGGGTAGAAACCTCACCGGTCGACTCGCACGGTGGTACCTGACCATCCAGGAATTTGGGCCAACCTTTAAGTATTTACCTGGCCGCGCGAATGTCGTCGCGGATTCACTGTCTAGAAACGTACCTGTTGGCTCATTTGCAGAAACGCCTACTGAAATTGAAAATTTCACTCTAAAGGATTTAGCAGCAGCCCAGCGTCGACATGACGTTTGGGGTAAAGTAATATACGCTCTGGAGTTGGGTGATGAAACAAATCTCCCGCCACTACCTGTGTCTTTTTCACAATTTTTCTTGTCACAGGACGACGTCTTGTACCGCTCCTGGGCCCGTAAAACGGAGTCTGTCGCACAGTTTGTGATACCAGAGTGTTATGTGCCTGCGGTGCTGAACTTAGTTCATGACACGGTGATCGCTGGCCACCCGGGGAGGGAACGCACATTAACAGCGATCCGAGCGGTCTGTTTTTGGTAAACTATGCGTGTAGATATTGATGCGTATGTGGCTAAGTGTGTCAAGTGTGCCCAACATAAAGGGACGGTGCCTAGGCCTGCGCCGATCCTAGAATACCCGCCTCCTTACCGGCCTTGGGATGTAGTTTCTATTGACTTGCTACAGCTTCCCGCCAGCCACCAGGGCTCTAGGTACCTCTTGGTTTGTGTAGATCACTTGTCGCGGTACGTTGTTAGCCCCGGTGAAAGATAAATCTGCTAAGTCCATTGCTCATGCCCTAATAACTCATCTAATTTGTCCATACTCCACACCTAGGGTGTTGTTAAGTGATAATGGAACTGAGTTTCGCAATCAACTTTTACCAGAAATATGCAAACATTTTGGCATTACACAATGTTTTACAGTCAGTTATCACCCAGCCAGCAACGGCCTTGTTGAACGCGCGAATAGGAAGATTTTAGATGTCTTGCGCCCGGTCGTTAGCGGACTTCAGCATGCCTGGGAGGACTGGCTAGCATATGCTGCAGCAAGCATTAACACCCGTGTTTGTGAGTCAACGGGACAATCTCCCCACTACATAATTTTAGGGTTGATTATTCTAAGGTTCAACTCAAAGTTTTCACAGATATTCATAGGAAGGTCAGAGAGAGACTACAGGCTACATCTGAGGCTATGTGTTTGCATCAACACAAGCGTGCCGCCCCTGTTTCCTTGAAAGTGGGTGACTTTGTTATGCTTCGAGTCCAAGAGAGACATTCGAAGTTGTCCCCTAAATTCGTGGGCCCACGCCAGATAGTTAGACAACTAGGTGGTCACAAATTTGAGCTTTATGACCTTATTTTTAATTCATATGAAATTGTGCATAGTGATCGCCTCAAAAAGACAGACGCCCAGCCTGAGATCCTTGATTCGACTTTAGTTGAACCAGCGAGAACCGCCTGTTTGCCTCAGCCTGACGATGCCTTGTCTATCTTTCCACCACACGACTATAGCCTGCGTCCTTGCAATTACTAATTTATGTTTGGTTCCTGAGCTTTTGCCTGCATCTTTTTCATGCGAGAGGGGAGTGCTTGAGTAATACTTTTCACTCTTACTCACTATCTTGTTTTTATTGCTGAGTTGATGTAGTGCAGTCAGTCTCCCTAGTTGTTTGGGACCGTAATAATCGAGGGTGTAGACTAACATAGGGATAGGTACTTTTTAACCTTGAACCTCATATGCTTCTGCTTGAAACAGACATTTTTCTCTGCAAAGACAGACTTAACTACACTTGAGCAGATGCTGTCCCTAACTTTTATTGTAACCAGCATGTGAATATCTGTCAGCTTTGGAAGTATGCAGACAAGTCTTACTTACCCTTTCCTTGACATACCACCGTTAACCGTTACGGGAATTATTTTTGACGTCAAAGATGTCAGTCATCCACGTTTGTTACGATCGGGGGATAGGTGGAAATTTTTCTTTTTAATTTGATGTTTATCAATGCTGAAATTGCTTTAATCAATTATGCAGGATTTATATATTTCAGTGAGATTTGTTACAACGGTGATTTCACAACTTGGTGACAGGATTTTCTTTTATAGTACTGTAAACCTGAAAAACGGAGTATCAGGAGTTAGTGGTGCTGACAGCCGATGCTTCTAAGGCTTTCCAGACTTGTCCTTGTTATCACATTGTAATTATTAGGAGACTCTACGGATGACATTACCTCTTTTCACACAACCTCATCTATTGTTGTAGACCCCGCACGTCTCAAAAGTCGTGCCGAGGGTAACGACACTGGCAATTAATTGTCACGCAACGAATGAGTGTTTATCTGCGACAGTATTGTGTCAAGGTGTGACTCGAAGGTTCAGTTTGTAGCAGATCTTCTTCAAGGATTTTTCCTTTTTCTTTTTACTATTTCAGATAGCTCCATTACCATGTATCCTAATGATAGTTTAGTCAATTAAATTTTTCTAGGATGTATCATGTAAATAATTTTTCGAGCTATTATTTTGTTTTCTCGGAATAGAACTCAGCTTCCACGTCCACGACTCTAGCCCTGTTTACCTCAACCGGTATGTACTTTACCCATTTCTTGTTACTTACATGATTATTTTTATTATCATTGGCATTTCCCGATGTTGTTGTATATAATTCTTTAAAGCAACTGTAACAAGACCTCGCTTATTTAGTACACATTGCACGAATGTAACATGGGTAGGAACACTAATTTTAAAGGTCGGGTGAGTCGCGGGGTCGCGACTTTTAGGTGACCGAGCGATGTAATGTATATATTATAATGTACATGTGAATGTGTGACTATATGTGTCGCAACACCATGGCAGTGCCGCGCCACAGGATGTTTAATAACACGTAGGTGCTAGGTTGTGCTTACGGCGTGCTCCTTGCCGTGGGAACGGTGCTGAATCAACAAGCCTTGGCATCGGATTATTCCTGCACCCGGACTGAAGCAGGCAGAAGACAGTGGGCAGCGATCACGAGCAGATCACACTGCTCGGGGTGTGTGTGCGACAGCTCACATAAACTTCGTAACTATTGTGTAAAACTGTTAATATAGTTAAAACTCATCACGCTTTTATTACACCAGAGAGAGAGAGAAAGAGTGAATTAAGTGAACTCAAAGTGAACCTACCGGCTCCGCGGCCAAAACAGCATCTACCACACTTAACTATAAAGGCTATTGTGTTATCTCACCTACTACAATCAACCTGTGGAGCAGGACAACGGTAACGCCGGCCCTGTGACGAGTGAGATAACAGTTCGCGCCTTAAACATAACACTTAACACTATCCACCTTTAAAAATAACACTTAAAAACGGTTAACAAGTAGCATATGACAGAGTCCCTCATTGTGAAGCTTGAACAGAAAGGAAGGATAAAAGGGGCACATTGCAAAGGCTTAAAAACTTTTTAGGTAAATGGAGATGAGAACAATATTAAGAGCAGCCATCCCATCCCAGCCGCTTGGGAAGAGGTGACAGGTAGAGTCCCTCAGTGTTCAGTGTTGGCACCTGTCATGTTTCCGGTATATGGAAATGATATAAATAACATTATTGGCACAGAGTCACATGAATATCTTTGTTGATGATGCTAAGTTGCAAAGACCAGTAGAACATTATGACTCATGTAAGGAATTACAGCAATGAAGTCATAAATGGCTGTGGAATTCAATACAAAAAAGGCCATATAATAAGATTTGGAGAGTGTGTAAAAGGTTGTTAATCCTTCCTTTCAGGACTGGCGATCAATGATCACCTGGGAAACCTGGAGGAGGCATACTGTGATAAGTCGGATGTTGCACTGTCCCTGTGTCCCGGGGAAAAAAGGTTCACGACCACCTGAGGCTCAAGGGCCAATGATACAGAGATGAGCACCGCAGCCACGACCTGCTCTAACGTATGCTCCCAACGTTAACTTTATTTTTTACTGTTACCAAGAGACCATGTAAATGAAAGAGTTACATAACATGTTTAGAAGATTGAGAAGGTGCAGAATTCAGCAACATGGCTGGTGCCAAACCTGAGAGATTGCAGTTAAAAATGGAGACTTAAAAAACTCTTGATTACCAACATTAGAAGAGAGAAGGAAAAAAGGAGATAAGATCATGCTGTATAAATGCATCGAAGAAAAAAATGGATGACAAAAATGGATATATTGCACCCACACAATCATACTCAAAAGAGCACAACAAAAGCGTATATTGTAAGAAAAAGTAAACGAAGTATGAGAGAAAATCCAGCTTCCTGACAGAACAGTTAAATCATTAGGATATACTACAGGAAGAAGTCGCATGTGCTGAACATATTCACAGTTCTAAAGAATATTATGATGAAATAGTTACAGATGCAGGTACACTACAAGCTTGACTCAATTCCTCTAAACTAGTTAGGTATGAACGCTTGCAGAACCGAACACTCACCGTATCTTTATGCAAACAATGGCCAGCGCTGCTATCACCAACAACATCGCCGCCATCCCAGCCGCCAGACCCAGCCCCTCAGATGTGTTGTTGGGGGCTGCCACAAATCTCCGGGGGACACTGCACACCCTCTCAGTCCAGGAGCCTGCGGGCACGTGAAAGAGGTTAGTGTTAGAGGTTACAGGTGGCTGCATTGCTTTCTGAGTGTACGATGACAGTTTGGAGATGGACCACGGCATGTGTGGCTTAGTGACAAGGTCCGGAGGGTTCATATAGTTTCATGTACTAAAAAATCAGACAGGCCTTGCGTTACTGCATATTAGTTCGTTTTGGCGAGTCAAATAAAATGCTTACCATGCGGCAACAGCTTATAACACTATTCCTCCAAGGGGGTTTATCACGTTCCAGAACTATTCGCCAAACTGTGCTTAGCTTTAAATCTAGCTGGATCTTGGGAAATGGCCCTGAACTGGAGCAAGCTTGAATTCAGCACGCATCTCGCTGGAGGTAATGTGAAGCCCAACAATGAATATTATGAAGTGGACAGGAATAAACACGAAGCGTCCCAAAATCTCGAATTTCAAAAATAGGCCTGATCATACTCGATGCAACTGTAACCCACACTACAGACGACGAACCCATTGTGATTTGCAACAACTCACACTCCAAACCTCTAAAAGCACCCCTGTGGCTGCGACACCACCTTCCCAGTTCACCTGATCACCCAGCAGCATGACTACAACAGACTGCCCCTTTGATCTGCCTGTCCAACAAGTAACTGAAGCTGCTGAAGTCGAAGTGTGACCTAGACCTAGACGTCCACATAACCAAACTTTGGCTGGCCGTGCAATTACTTCAGCGAAGAGAAGGCGCAGGAGGAGACGGTACATGTGGAGCAGGTCCTGGATCCAGAGGAGACAATTATTCTTCGGTCAATACATACGAACATCTCGGCTACAACTACAAAGAGTTGCAACCAACATCACTCGTGGCTATGGTTGACGGAGACCACAAGTTTCCCTATGTTGATGTTGGAGTCAAGGGATGGTCGTCTGATGGAGGAATGTGTTCTGACACCGCCTTGAGCATCATTGTGAAGTCTGTCAGCATTGGGCTGCATCAACCATATCCACCTCCGACCCGGAACAAGCCTGTGCCCTGCTTCACTGTTGGGGAGGATGGCCTCCCCTCGAGGAGGGGTGGGGGATGATGGAGCCCTTCACACAGAGGAGCCTCAAGCAATACTAAAGGATACTCAACTACACACTCTCCCCAGCGCTCGTAGAGTTTTGGAGAATCCATTTGACACCATGACTTTTGTTAATACATAATGCCGCTGATAATGATTATCCAACAACCGCAGGTGCTACCCTCCGGTGAGAAAAAATAGCGCACCCAACTGATCCATTAACGCCTAGGCTACGGGTGTTTTTTCTCGCGGCTCCAGCCCCAACGCTATTTTTTTCTGAGCTCAAGTACTCCAATACTATGTCTCATATTAGGCTCATTTTGGTCTCCTTACATTCTGCCTGCATAAAACTTGACGATGATCGATATTGAAGTCGTAACTTGAGCTTTAGTGGGAGTAGGAGCGGTGGGAATGTGCGTGATGGGACATTAGCTGTGTGTTTCTGGATATTTCCAGGTAACGAGGTATTTCAGGGTATTTCCGGATGCAGATTATACACTGATAATCAACAAAAAAGTCTGATCTTAGCACAGTACATTTTATTCAGTTATGCTCAATAGTTTTGGAGGTAAAAAAGCATCCAATTTGATGGTTTGTGTTTTTTTCTCCGTAGATTTCAGTGTTTGCTCATGACTCATACAACTTGACAGTTGGCAGAGGACTGACTGATAAGAGATTACCAACTGATGAAACTTTTCATGAGAATAGTAGAAGCACATGTGACCCATTGGCGATACATTCACTGAAATATTCCAGCGGTAAATGGCTTGTGTTGTTAACTACACCCGTAGCCATAACCAAGGCTGCTGGTGCGGTACATATTTACACCCGTAGCCATGGCCAAGGCAAAATGGCGGCCAGACCGTGTAACTCAGCACAGCAAGGCATAACTTGTCCCCACACTCCAGGCCGAGCGTCTCACTCACTCCGGCAACCGGCACTGGCGGTAAACTGGTACCGTTTAGTGTTCCGGGACCTTAACGGAACCGCAGTACCGATTTGTAATGATTCCAGTCGGCACTCGGTACCGGTACCGAGTGCCGAATATAATCGATTCCAGTCGGCACTCGGTACCGGTACCGAGTGCCGAATAGAATCGATTCCAGTCGGCACTCGGTACCGGTACCGAGTGCCGAATATAATCGATTCTACTCGGCACTCGGTACCGGTACCGAGTGCCGACTGGAATCATTACAAATCGGTACAGTGGTTCCGTTAAGGTCCCGGAACCATAAACGGTACCAGTTTACCGCCAGTGCCGGTTGCCGGAGTGAGTGAGACGCTCGGTCTGGAGTGTGGGGACAAGTTATGCCTTGCTGTGCTGAGTTACACGGTCTGCCCACCATCTTGCATTTTTGTTTTCATTCTCCCTCTCGCCTCCACTATTTAATTAACTTATATATTAGATAATTCTTCATGTCCGATTCTTTTTTTAAAGGTTTGGTAATATATACTGTTATTCTTATTAGACTACAAGTCCATCCATAATATCTATATATGCTATTTTTATCGAAAAAATAAATATTCACTTCATACAGGGGAGAGAGAGAGAGAGAGAGAGAGAGAGAGAGAGAGAGAGAGAGAGAGAGAGAGAGAATATCCATTTCACCGAGATATCTTAGGAGAAAGTCGGGGGGTATTTTTTGAAGAATATTTTTGAAATCCACTAAAAACTTTTCTATCGCTCATCATGGCGGGGACACCATGAAGTATCATGTGGTGAAGTTTTTTTTTTTTCAATATTTAAATCCCCGCGCCTTGAGGCGGGCATTTAAATGGCTGGCGGTGTTGCCATATAGATTGCTTCACGCGCCACCACGTGCGTTATGAATCATCGCCTATATATACGTAAAATTCCCCTCAAAAAAAGTTTTTTCTCGGTAAATTTCGTCACTTGACACTTCCCTCACCACGTGGTGTGTTGTGGCGGGCTGGCGGCCGCCTGACTCGCTCACTGCTCAGTAGGGATGGGCAAGTACCGTTATTTTGAGTACCGGTAGTACCAGCATCGAAAACAGGTACCGTTAGTACCGGTACCGGTACCTGTACCCGAAGGAGTATTTTTTTTATCTTAATGACTTCTGATGAAATTCCCAAATAAATTTCCTGTAAAGAAAACTCTCTCTCTCTCTCTCTCTCTCTGAATGAAGTGAATATTTATTTTTTCGATAAAAAAATAGCATGTATAGTTATTATGGATGTACTCGATCATAGTCTAATAACAATAACAATTATTTATTAGCAACCTAAAAAAGAAAAAGAATCGGACATGAAGAATTATCCAGTAACTCCAATAAATAAATCAAATAATAAAATAATGGAAACGGGAGCTGTGATGGAAACGAAGAGCAGGACAAAATGGTGGGAGCTTGGGGAGACGGTCAGCGGGGCAGTGACTCAGCGTCTCCACACAGGGTACCGCTTGATACCACATGGAGGCGGGCGAGCGCCGAGCGTCACTAAGATCCTAACGGTACCGGTACTAGCGGCAATGCTCAGTGCCGAGTGATCATGAGGCTTCCCGGCACCCGAGTGTTCATGAGGCTTCGCGGCACCAGGTACCGGTACCGGGTGCCGCGAAGAGTCGATTCTTCGCGGCACCCGGTACAGGTACCAGGTGCCGCGAAGCCTCATGATCACTCGGGTGCCGGGAAGCCTCATGATCACTCGGCAATAAATCCAATAAATAAATCCGAGTAATCTGGTACCGGTACCGAGCAATCTGGTACCGGTACCGTACCGTTTAGCTGGTACCGTTAGTACCGGTACTGGTACCGGTACCTGCCCACCCCTACTGCTCAGTGTGCCTCAGCCTGACGCAAGGAGAGATACAGATTTTGACGAGAGATTTTTTTTTCCAAGTCCTACAGGAAATACGTACTCCCGTCAAATATGACTTATAAAAGAAAAGGTGTTCAGAAGAGGTGTCTTAACGTACAGAGGGCTTTGTCTTTGCAGTGGAGACGACGAGATGGAGAAGACGATCAACAAACAAATAAATCGCCGCCAGCTAAGAGTGACTCACCCGCCACACAGCCATCTCAACCCAGTACTTCCTCTACACCAGATACAACACAGCCTACATCACTACCCACTCCACCACTACCTGCCACATCAGTTCCCACTCCACCACCACCTACAACATCAGTTCCCACTCCACCACCAGCTGCAAGGAAGACAACTTCACAGCTACGCCGAGACATTTTTACAGATCTGACTCACATCAAACCTACAACTGATGAGTCATGCGACACTTTCTTCACTGTCACTCTTGCTCAATTAGACACACTAGTTGAGAAGCAGCTGTGTCCAGTACGGTCTTGCAGGAGCAGGGTGACAGTAACAAGATCTGGTGAGATCCTGCAGACCGTGTGCAAGAATTGCCACACTGTTTCTTCCTCTGCCTCCCCTCCTACTTACCGTAAAAATGACTACGACTACTCCGTCATGAAATTACGCCAAGTATACTGCAACCTCGTAACTGGCACTGGTTATGTAGGCTTGAGATGGCACCAAGCACTGGTGACAGGAGGAAAAATGAACAAGGCAGCGTTCTTCACCTACTGCAGGTTCCTGTACCACGAGATGGATGTAGTTTATGAAGTAAGGATGACAGAGGCCAGAGCTGGAGTCGTGAAATACTACAAAGAAAAGCTGCACCGTACACCTGATGAAGACGGCATCCTTGATGTGGATGTCAGCTTCGACTGCTCCTGGATGAAACGTGGACACAAATCGCACGCCGGCGTCGGGTTTGCCATTGAAGTACACACCGGAATATTCGTCGATCTTGATGTTCTGTACAACTTTTGTTATATTTGCAGCAAAAAAAAGACTCAAAAGGAACATCAGTGTCACAAGAACTTTGATGGGAAGGCCGGAGCCATGGAACCTGCGATTGCTGTTCGCATCTGGTCACACTCCTGTGAATACAAGATGCGTTTCACAACATTTAATGGTGATGGGGATTCTAGTGCCTACAATGCTGTCTGTGGGCTGAATGGTGGAAAAGGCCCTTATGAAGTCCGTCACTAAAGAAGAATGCGTAAATCATGTGAGCAAAAGAATGGGGGCCAGACTTAGGAAGCTCAAGAGAGAAGAATATGAAGTCATCACCACCAAGACTGGCAAGAAGATGAAAAGAAGCCTTCTGGGAGGAGCAAACATGCTCACTGATGACGTTATTGAGAAACTGTCATCATACTATGGCAAAGCCATTAGAGACCATGCAAATGGCAATGTACAAGACATGCAAAATGCAATATGGGCCACGTACTACCATCTCACATCTACCAACAAGGAACATTACCATCAATACTGTCCAAAAGGAGAAGACTCCTGGTGCTTCTTCAACAGAGCAAATGCACTAAAACTTCCAGAGAGTGAAAAGGATCATGATAAAAAGAAACTTTACCTAGCAAAAATTCCCAAGCAAAAGTTGGAATATCTCAAGGCTGTGTACAAAGATCTTGCCAACCCAAGTCTTCTCCAGAGATGCCTGAAGGGTGCTACCCAGAATCCT
Organism: Eriocheir sinensis; assembly: GCF_024679095.1. Taxonomy (NCBI): domain Eukaryota; kingdom Metazoa; phylum Arthropoda; class Malacostraca; order Decapoda; family Varunidae; genus Eriocheir; species Eriocheir sinensis. The sequence continues at coordinate 4,208 of NW_026112188.1, read as the reverse complement.
AATGAGTCCATTCATGCTAAGGTTTGGAACAAGTGCAGTAAAGCCAAATTTTGTGGCCGCATGAGACTTTTGTTCATAGCGAAGCTTACAGCCCTTGAACACAACTTTGGATATGAAGAAGCAAACATCATCACTCAGCTCCTTGGGACTGAACCAACATTACAAGAAACAATGAAGTGGATGGACCAAGAAAGAGCCAAACATGCAACACCAAGAGTGAAGAAGAGGAAATTGGAAAAGAAGGACGACTCATATCAGCCTGGACAGTTCTGAGATAAAATCTGGCCACAATGAGGAAGGTGGTGTTCTGATACCCTCACCCTTGAGTGAATAGTACCTTTTTTTTAAGGGGGGACCAGATACCTTATCTACTCCAGGAAGGAAGACTAGGTATAAGCAACATTTTGTGAAAATTTCATGCCAATCAAAGCAGTACAATTAGCAGGACACTAATAAAATGGGAAGAAATTGTCAGGAGCCTTTTTCTCAAAAAGATGTTTTTTTCACTTCAAAAAATTTCATAAAATTAACAAAAAATCTGGTAGTCCATTGTAACATATCATTTAAAAGTACAACTAAAGAACAATTTTTTGTGTGGAGGAAATTTTGAAAAGATGAAAACAAAATGTAAAAAAAAAATTGAGAAAATTAAAGGTGAAAAAAAAATTCTATTTTTTTTCGAAAACTAAAGAGAAATTTAAAATTTCCTCAACACAAAATGAAGATATATAAACAAAGTTTCTATACTATTTTTTTAAGTCGGTTAACAAAAAAATAAAGACTGTGAAACAAAAAATAAAAATTTCAAATTCTTTAAGTATCCCCTTACCGGTACCTGACCACCCCTGCAAATCAGTTGCTCACAGGACTTGGAGACGTGGGATTGGTGATGTGCTTAGCTTGTCACTGGGGAAGGTTGTTACCTCTATGCAATTTGCTTATGTGTATTTTTACTCATTTTGGGAAACAGTGGTCTAAGACGGTGGACGAAACATTTTGAGAGGTGCGACATTACTCCCTCTCGCAATTGTACACACACACACACACACACACACACACACACACACACACGGCAAGGAATTGTGACCTCGATGTCGCGCTGTGTTGTGTGTGAGTGGTCTCAGTCCTACCCAAAAATCGATACTATGAGCTCTGTGCTCTTCCGTAGGGGAACGGCTGGCTCTCTAGAGAGAGACCCGCAGCAGACCAAGAGGTGAATTACACACACACACACACACACACACACACACACACACACACACACTGCAAACGCAAATCATAATTATAAGTAAGTGAATAACAAAAACGTGTGCAAAACTGCTACGGTCATGTGACACTCCTATGTAATTATTCATTAGCACGATTATATACGATATCTATCGTGCATCTGGCAAGGCGCCCTGGGTCGGCGTTGGCCTGACGATGTCAACAATGTGGTTTTTTTTCGTGCATTTATCATATTGTTTCGCGGCCGATAATATAAAAAAATGTATAATTTTAGAAGTTAGATCAATTTTGTTGCAGTTTTCTTAGCTTTACATCATTCTTCTTCGATTTTAAAGTAATGATGTTCGAATAGTTTTATAAAACTAGGCATAATTAAGAAAATAACTGCTTTTGAATGAATCGACGGGAGGGTGGTCACTTTGGACCCGTGGTACAGACCATAGGGTCATATCTATGATCAGTGGTGTCCCGCAGGGCTCTGTCTTGTCACCCACTCTCGTTCTGATATTCATCAATGATCTTCTTTCAACAACAAACTGTCCTATCCACTCATACGCCGACGACTCTACTTTGCATTATTCAACTTATTTTAACAGAGGACTCTCACAACAGGAACTACAAGACTCTAGACTGGAGGCTGCAGAACGCTTAACCTCTGACCTTGCTAGTATTAGCGATTGTGGTAAAAGGAACCTAGTGTCCTTCAATGCATCAAAAAAATAATTTCTCCACCTATCAACTCGACATAATCTTCAAAACTCCTATCCCCTATTCGACGACAACACTCACCCATCACCTTCTTCAACACTAAACATCCTTGGTCTATCCTAACTCAAAATCTTAACTGGAAACTTCACATCTCTTCTCTCACATAATCAGCTTCCTCGAGGTTGGGCGTTCTGTATCGTCTCCGTGAGTTCTTCTCCCCACACAGTTGCTATCCATATACAGGGACCTTGTCCGCCCTCGTATGGAGTATGCATATCACGTGTGGTCTCCCATCACACAGTTCCCTTGGACAAAGTAGAGTTTAAGGCTCTTCGTCTCATCAACTCCCTTCCTCTTTCTGATAGTCTCCTTCCTAAAGTCCGCCGCCATGTTGCCTTTTTTCTATCTTCTATCGATATTTCGACGTTGACTGCCCTTCTGAACTTGCTAACTGCATGCCTTCCCCCCTCCTGCGGCCCCGCTGCACACGACTTTCTACTCAAGCGCATCCCTACACTGTCCAAATCCCTTATGCAAGAGTTAACCAGCATATCCACTCTTTCATCCTTAACGCTGGTAAACTCTGGAACAATCTTCCTTCATCTGTATTTCCTCCTGCCTACGTCTTGAACTCTTTCAAGAGGAGAGTATCAGGACATTTCCCTTCCCGAAATTTACCTCTATTTCGGTCAATCCCTTGAACTCTTGTTTATAGGAGCAGCGATTATTTTTTTTGTCATTATTTGTTTCTTTTTTTTTTGCCACTGAGCTGTTTCCTTTGCTGTAAAAATATAAATAAAAGAAAATAAATCAGATACATTCTTACCTATGTAGGAAGGAGGTGGGCAAGAACGGGATCACAACTATATTTGTAGTCAAATGGATAAGCGGAATAAATCAAGTCGATATATACTTTATGAGACACGATTGAAAATTTCAAAGGGGATTATATATGATTCTGAATGGGGAAGGCAGATGGTAAGTAAACGGTTCTCAAGAGCTGCCTTGTGCACTCCTACTGACTGGCTTCTTGTGGGTCTCTCTAATAGGCGATACTGCATACAGAGGCAGCGCCGCCCTCGGCCACCGTGAGGAGTGTTAGAAGGTGTCGGGGTTAAGGCAATGCTGCCTCCCCTGGTTTCCCTTTGATACCAGACTGATGACAGCCTCGTGTTGATAAGTAATCAAGCCTGCAAGCAACGACTTACATGTACATATTTCATACCCATCACTTATGTGAATCAAACGTTACCATTGACTGCATGGAGTCGCTTGGGTCTTGGTTCAGGTGGCAGCCACTCCGTGACCTTAATTAACTCAGTCAGTACGACTTATTAACGGGGCTACTATTACATTTTATTGATATAAAACATAACAAACCTTATTCCTTACCTATGAAGCAAAATATTTCTGGAAGTGGAGGGCAGATGGTAAATAACTGATTACCGGGAAGTGTCGTATGTTGTCCTACTGACTGGCCTTATGTAAGTCTCTCTGATAAGCCTTACGCCACAACAGTAAGCTATACAGTAATCCCGTTGAAGAGTCACAATGATGGAACTCAAGTTACGGACCAAGATCAAGGCGATTCTATAAACTCAACGATAACGTCTGATGCATGACAGTGACAGGAAAACAAACTTGCTAACATACAAGTTTATGCTAGAATGACTGACTTCCTATTAAGATGGACCTGTGAGGGATTGGGTATTAAAACACAAAAATGAGAGGTAACATAACTGACCATGTGCACTACCTACAGTTATATAATTATGGTACTAACTCACCGCTCTTCTTCTCTGTCACCACAAGCGTCCAGTAGGCAGCGCCCATCTCGAAGGGCTTGTTATAGTAATGGTCTTCGTAAGTCTTGTCGTCACCCAGAGTCACTTGTAGCCTCTTGACATCCTCCTGTTGATAATTATTTTTTTCGCATCAAGGCTGCACTCATGGAGAACACATGGTGTTGCATACAAAGTATTTTTGCTTGTAGTGAACGTAGAGTGAATGAAGGGAGCGAGCTGTGCTATCATGCCATCATAAAATTTTGACGAAACAAATACCAAAATATTTAAATGCAGTGTTATACAGTAGAACCTCGTTGTTTTACTTGTTTACGCCAGGCTCCCAAAGCGGAGTTGGCAGCAGCGGCATTGCCGTCGTGTTTACCCGCCATAAACCAGAGTGTTGTGCCCCCGTATCGAGATCTGCCTTTCACTGTTACTACTGGACCAATAGGCCTGTTATTCGGTAGCAATATGCCAAAGGTTACC
>NW_026112187.1:162500-198449 GCF_024679095.1 Eriocheir sinensis | reverse complement strand
GCACACAAAAAAAACAATAATAAAAAAGTTCATTCCTAAAGTAAAACAAAAGAGGTGGACTAAAGGAAGATCAAATTCAGGAGGAGAGGTGTCCTGATACCCTCCTCTTGAAAGAGTTCAAGTCGAGGCAGGAGGAAATACAGATGAAGGAAGATTGTTCCAGAGTTTACCCGCGTGAGGGAAGAAAGAGTGAAGATGCGGGTTAACTCTTGCATAAGGGGTTTGGACAGAATAGGGATGAGCCTGAGTCGAACGTTGAGTGCAGCGGGAGTCATGGGGGGGGAGGCATGCAGTTAGCAAGTTCAGAAGAGCAGTCAGCGTGGAAATATCGAGAAGATAGAAAGAGAGGCAACATTGCGGGCGAATTTAAGAGGTAGAAGACTATCAGTATGAGGAGGAGAGCTGATGAGACGAGCCTTAGCCCACTCTGTCCAGAAGAGCTGTGTGAGTGGAGCCCCCCACATGAGATGCATACTCCATACGAGGGCAGACAAGGCCCTGTATATGGACAGCAACTGTGCAGGGGAGAAGAACTGGCGGAGACGGTACAGAACGCCCAGCCTCGAGGAAGCTGATTTAGTAAGAGATGAGATATGAAGTTTCCAGTTGAGATTTTGAGTTATGGATAGACCGAGGATGTTTAGTGTTGAGGAAGGTCATAGCTGGGTGTTGTCAAAGAATAGGGGATAGTTGTTTGGAAGATTGTGTCGAGTGGATAGGTGGAGAAACTGTGTTTTGAGGCGCTGAAGGACACCAGGTTCTTCTTGCCCCAGTCGGAAATAATAGTGAGGTCTGAGGCTGCTGCTCTGCAGCCTCCAGCCTTGAGTCGTTAAGTTCCTGAAGGGTGGGTCTTCTATTAAAAGAAGTTGAGTAATGCAGAGTGGAATCATCGGCGTAGGAATGGATAGGACAGTTCGTTTTGGAAAGAAGATCATCAATGAACAACAGAAAAAGAGTGGGAGATAGGACAGAACCCTGTGGGACACCACTGTTAATAGATTTAGGGGAAGAACAGTGACCGTCTACCACGGCAGAAATAGAACGGTCAGAAAGGAAACTGGAGATAAAGGTACAGAGAGAAGGATAGAAACCGTAGGAGGGTAGTTTAGAAAGCAAAGATTTGTGCCAGACCCTATCAAAAGCTTTTGATATGTCCAGCTAATAGCAAAAGTTTCACGAAACGGCTAAGAGAGGATGACCAAGAGTCAGTTAAGAGCTAGGAGATCACCAGTAGAACGCCCATGCGGAACCCATACTGGCGATCAGATAGAAGGTCAGAAGTGGAAAGGTGCTTTTGAATCTTCCAGTTAAGGATTGATTCAAAAGCTTTAGATAGACAAGAAAGTAAAGCTATAGGACGGTAGTTTGAGGGATTGGAGCGGTCACCCTTCTTAGGCACAGGCACAGGCTGTATGTATATATATATATATATATATATATATATATATATATATATATATATATATATATATATATATATATATATATATATATATATATATACACTTTATTTTTAACAGGGTTATGAATGATATTATGTTGGCTGTCTTGTCACTGTAATTACAAATATAAATTTCTATCATGCCTGTATTCTCCATACAGATAAGAAACTAATGACTGTAGCTGAATGAGACTGAAATCACCAGGATAACAAGAGTACGTTTAGCATTGTGATTTGGGTTGTCATGAAAGTCATTGGCACAGTGCAGGTCATCTTTTCCTGTGCCAAAATTCTTAAGCTTGACCAGGGGCGTTTCTAGGGTTCAAAAACATTCGGGGCAAAGAGAAAAACATCAGGGGCTGAAGTTAACAGAGTTCGTTCACCACCACGCACCTAAGATAAACACATAGAGTTACAGTAAACTACAAACTGCTCAAACTACTGGTATATGGCTTCAAAATGTAATCTTTAGTATGAACTACATCAATAACATCAGCTCCGTTCAAACAATGGATAATATTTATTTCTTATTTTTGGAGGGACGGGGGCACGGGGCCCGGGGGTGAAAAAAGGTTTGGGGCTCAAGCCCCGGAGGCCCAAGGCTAATGACGCCATTGAGCTTGACCTTATTTTCCCTTTGTTGGTGGTGGGTGAAAAATTGATTTCTAGGTCGCATGTTTGATGTGTTGTGTCTCGTCACTGCAATGCTTCTTGCTGACATGCTTGCCTGTGTGGGTCATTGTAAGCATGGCCCTATGGCTTCTGCCTTATGAAACACAGTGCTTCTTGCTGACATGCTTGCCTGTGTGGGTCATTGTAAGCATGGCCCTATGGCTTCTGCCTTATGAAACACAGTGCTTCTTGCTGACATGCTTGCCTGTGTGGGTCATTGTAAGCATGGCCCTATGGCTTCTGCCTTATGAAACACAGTGCTTCTTGCTGACATGCTTGCCTGTGGGGGTCATCGGAAGCATGGGCCCTATGCATTATGGAACACAGTGCTTCTTGGTGACATGCTTCCCTGTGGGGGTCATCGTAAGCATGGGCCCTATGCATTATGGAACACAGTGCTTCTTGGTGACATGCTTCCCTGTGGGGGTCATCGGAAGCATGGGCCTATGCCTTCTGCCTTATGGAACACAGTGCTTCTTGCTGACATGCTTGCCTGTGTGGGTCATTGTAAGCATGGCCCTATGGCTTCTGCCTTATGAAACACAATGCTTCTTGCTGACATGCTTGCCTGTGTGGGTCATTGTAAGCATGGCCCTATGGCTTAATGAAACACAGTGCTTCTTGCTGACATGCTTGCCTGTGTGGGTCATTGTAAGCATGGCCCTATGGCTTCTGCCTTATGAAACACAGTGCTTCTTGCTGACATGCTTGCCTGTGAGCCATTGTAAAAATGGGTCTTATACCTTCTGCCTTATGAAACACAGTACCATTAAGGGGAAAAACCCAAGATTCAACAAACATTTCATACAACATAAATACTGAAAAATGTTTATTGTCTGTGTTCCTGTTGCCAAATGCCAGATATTTTATATGTACATGGCAGGAACAAAAGCATGTCTGGATATAAAGTTACAAATCTGTGTGTGTGTGTGTGTGTGTGTGTGTGTGTGTGTGTGTGTGTGTGTGTGTGTGTGTGTGCTGGGTTGAAGGGAAAACGAAGCACACTGGACAATGCGCTTGCTATAAATTCTGCTGCATGATTTTACAGATAAACTATATCTCATCAAAGTGGCCGAGGGGAGGAGGCGGCAGGTTCTCCTGCATCAGATCATATTGCGCATCCTTGCCCAGCATCATGATGGTGCAGGCCACTGTGCTCAACACACCACAGAGGAAAACATTGCCTCTTATTAGTACTGGCCAAGGACATTATGTCAAAGACTATGTGAGACATTAGACAGTACATTGCATGTTCAGGTTCACCATGTCAGTGATGCTTATACCTGTCAAAAGTCCTGTTGTAAAGAAGAGAAATACTGTCTCCGTGAAGGTAACAAGTTGCCTGCATCAGATTGCTTCTTGATTACTGAGGAACACTTTAGTCTGAACACTTGTATATTTTGGCAATAAAATCAATGAATTTCAAATGTATTTTATTTTTCATCGTTATTCTTATTAGTGCTTCTATGTTAAGATTCAAAAACCGTTTCTAATTCAATTGTTACAACTATTAACAGTTTCTTGGCCTCAAAACACCTTTGAGCACAATAGTCTCATTTAAAGGAATCATTCGCTGCTTTTCTATTTCCAGAGCAGGCGTTCTCTCTGGACCCTGCTCATAGGCCTAATATTTTCTTGAAGATGATTTTTGTGTTTCATTTCTTGGTGTTCCCAGTTATCATGTTGTATCTGTTAGTGATATTGGTCTTAAAAGCCCCTTATGCATGGTTGGCTTTGCCTTCAATTGTTATTTGATACTTTCCAAGTGTCTTGGAATACAGGAATAATACCATTATTCCTTCATTCCTGTATTAAAAACATTACTTAATGCATTCAATATATCTGTCTTAATTCCATAGAGGGGTGGGCTCAGACTAGACATCACACCCTCTGGCTGTTTGTAAGGTATATACAAAAGAGTAAAGGCAAGTCTACACATTTGTTTCCATCATACTGTTTGGTGATGCAGATATGGATATAATTTGGTGATGCAAGTACAGATTTCATATCTATAATACTGTGCTATTATATTATATTAATGTGCACATTATGTCTATCTCACATTGTGTAGAATGTAGATGAAAGACTAGAAAAGTTCCATTGTCTGCTACATCAAAAATAGATTTCAAATAAACATTTTTTTTCATCTACTTCATAAATGAAATAACCCCAGCCTTCTCATGCACACTACAATCATAACTTAAGCCTGCATCATCTTGAATTACCTGTTCACAGATATGTTGTTGAATTCTTTCTACACTCCTCATGAGAGAGAGAGAGAGAGAGAGAGAGAGAGAGAGAGAGAGAGAGAGAGAGAGAGAGAGAGAGAGAGAGAGAGAGAGAGAGAGAGAGAGAGAGAGAGAGAGAGAGAGAGAGAGAGAGAGAGAGAGAGAGAGAGAGAGAGAGAGAGAGAGAGAGAGAGAGAGAGAGAGAGAGAGAGAGAGAGAGAGAGAGAGAGAGAGAGAGAGAGAGAGAGAGAGAGAGAGAGAGAGAGAGAGAGAGAGAGAGAGAGAGACCGAGGTTAATTTATATATTGAGAGAGAGAGAGAGAGAGAGAGAGAGAGAGAGAGAGAGAGAGAGAGAGAGAGAGAGAGAGAGAGAGAGAGAGAGAGAGAGAGAGAGAGAGAGAGAGAGAGAGAGAGAGAGAGATAAATATATATATAGAGAGAGAGAGAGAGAGAGAGAGAGAGAGAGAGAGAGAGAGAGAGAGAGAGAGAGAGAGAGAGAGAGAGAGAGAGAGAGAGAATCATCTTCTTCAAGCTTAACCCGCAAACTGCTGTACGCCTTCTGGGCTGCTGAGCGGTAAGCTGCTGTAAGCCTTCTGGAAGCGGGCTTTTCAAACAGGCGCCAAAAAGTTTCTGTGATTTGTATTACTTTGAAATTATTTTTATGTATTCAAATAACCTTTGATTTAATAATTTATATAACTCTAATATATATTTGGTAATTGTTTTCATATTTATAAAGAGAAACAATGGAGCCTCTATCATTTACTTTCATATTGTCGAGATTACACTCTTCTCATAAATTTAGTAGTAGAAAAGTTGTTTTCATATAAAAGAACATTATTAGAAGAGAATAAGCGAAGAAGATTATGTGAAGAAGTGCTACTTTTCAAGACGTTGGTAACGCTGTCAGACGGAGTCAGGGGTGGGAGCGGCGCGTGGCCAGACGCGCTCCCTCACTGGCATGCCGCCAGCCATGGATGCCGCACGCACCTCACCACGGCCTGCTAGTAAAAGGAAACTTCTTTTCCTTTCGGAAGAAAATGGGGATGAGAAGAAAGAGAAGGTTGGGAATAGTACCTCAAGTACTTCTAAGTCCCCACCGATCATCACCAAGGCGCAAAAAAGCTCCAGCGCTCAGCCCAAGGCTAGTTGTTCCCGGGCTTTGGCCAATCCGAGTACATCTGGTCAAGCCTGCAGCATCACTGCTAAGCCACACAAAAACACACAAAAACTATCACCTAGCAAATTTCTTCCCATGTTATTTGATGAGGAGGAAGGCAGCAGTGAATGTGATGATGATGATGATGACTGGGAAAGAGACTCTGCCAGTGGTGGAGTGGGAAGCCCTGACGGAAGTGAGGATGAAATGGAGACCACAATTGCACCCGATAACAGTGAGGCGAATGATAATATCGAGCAGGGTGGAGATACATCTCAGCAAGACACGGCTCACTCATTCGTGTGGTCAGATGGCAGTGATTTTGTCCCTCACCGTCATCCTTTTAGTAGCACTTTCTCTGGGGTGACTGATGAGTGGCCTTGTGACGACAATGCACGAGAATGTGATTATTTTCGTGCATTCTTCAATGATGCCACTATTGACCTCACTGTTACTGAGACAAATAAGTACTATCAATATGTCACCAACATGTTTCCTTTCAAAGATCAAGAGTTGTATGTTTTCCTTGCTCTGATGTTGCTAATGCCTCTCATAAGCAAACATAATATTGCAGACTACTGGAAGAATGATCCACTAATCCCAACACCTATATTTCCTAAGTTTATGTCTCGGGACAGATTTCACTTGCTAACTAGATTCCTGCATTTCGCTGACAACAACCACCCAGACAAAGAAGATATGATTTGGAAAATTAGAAACTTATTCAAAATGATTCTGGGATCTTTCAGTAAATTTTTCTACCCCTTTCAAAAAGTAGTCATTGATGAGACTCATATTATTCAAAGGTAGGCTGGCTTTCAAACAGTACGTTCACTCAAAATGTCATCATTTTGGCATGAAAGTTTTTGTACTATGCGACTTTGAAACGGGTATAATTCTTGATATGATAATGTACACAGGGACAAATGTTGTTGATATTCCTAATGTTAGTAGAAATGATCCTTTGGGCAAGTCAGGGGTAATAGTAAAGAAAATGATGGCACCCTACCTAGGAAAAGGACACATATTGTATACAGATAACTGGTATACGAGCCCAGCACTATTGCAGTTCCTACATGAACATGCTACTGGAGCATGTGGCACTGCAAAAGTAAATAGAAAGTTCATGCCAAAGTTTGATGGCCCAGTCTCACATTACGAAAATGCAAGTGAGAGTGATGATGAAGACGATGCAAACAAAGAAGGTAATCAGAAAAAGAAAACAAAGTCCAAACCAAAGTGTTATCAGAAAGAGAAGTCGGGAAAAATCGTAGCCATGAAGTGGACAGACAGGAAACCAGTCCATCTGCTTTCTACTGTACATAAAGGGGAAATTGTGGCCACAAACAAAGTCCACTACAAAACAAAGAAGACGATCTTGAAACCAGACATTGCGGTGGACTACACTGAGAATATGCAACTCATCGATAAGTGTGACATTCAGCTCAGTGGAGTAGTGTTGAGAAAATCATTCAAGTGGTACCATAAGTTCTTTCTCCACATAACATCACAGACCCCACTGTCAGAAAACTAAAATTCAGAGAGTTTGTCTACAATGTTGCATATCAGTTACTTGAGGAGCTCGGCACTGTCACCAACAGTCGACAGGGTCACCGTGGGCACCGTGCTCCTGACAGGCCAGATCGTTTGCTTGCATCTGCTTACATCACTCGCCACCATCTCCGATACACAGATCTGAATGAAAGGACTAACAAGAAAAAACAACTCAACTGTCATGTCTGTGCCAACACATCAAGGGGTGACAAGAAACGCACAAGGGTCACGACATTGCGCAGAGAATGTGATGTGCCACTGTGTCCAAGTTCCAACAGAATGTTTTGCAGCATGGCACACAATGAAAAACTACTGAAAACATGTACGAGATATGTAGATAATGTATGTACTGATGTTGCCTATGCGGAACTAGAATATTCATTATTTTATTTATTCTGAACCAAGCAAAAGAGAATATTTTTGTTTTACTTATTTATTTTCAACCGAGAGAGAGAGAGAGAGAGAGAGAGAGAGAGAGAGAGAGAGAGAGAGAGAGAGAGAGAGGAAAAATAAAACATATAAATAATAGGAGGCTATGTTTATAATATATATGTACGCAGTATGTATATTATTGTGGCTTATACGGATCTAGAATTTTCTTTACTTTTATTTATTTTGAACCAAGCAAAAGAGAATATTTTTGTTTTACTTATTTATTTTTCAACAAGAGAGAGAGAGAGAGAGAGAGAGAGAGAGAGAGAGAGAGAGAGAGAGAGAGAGAGAGAGAGAGAGAGAGAGAGAGAGAGAGAGAGAGAGAGAGAGAGAGAGAGAGAGAGAGAGAGAGAGAGCTTCATTGTACGCACCCACGTTACATTTGGCCTACATCTTCCTCTTCTTCCTCTCATTTCCCAGCCTGGTGTTCCCCTCACAATCTCTCCCTCTTTTTTGTAAACGTATCCTAGCCATCCTATGAGACATTATATCTCTTTGTATTAGTTCGATGTACTTACAGCGTTGACAACACTGTCCCGTGGTCGTCGCCATGGCAACGAGTCGGCTGTGTGTATCCCCCCTGTCGCCTCCCCCTACCTCCCGCCCACCACGGCTTCAGATACTGCCAGAAAAACATTTTTGTGATAGAAAAATCTAAGAAATATGCAGGATACAACACATTTCGAGCTACAGATATGTGTATTGTAATATTTATGACACGTTTATGTAACTTAGATATCATTTATTGAAGGTCAATCTCTCGCTGATATAGCCGCACTAGGCGACGCACTCAGAATCTCAGTCCCGCAGCTTACGGGTTAACTGACCAACTTCTGAAGGACAGCCTGTTTTAGCTCTTTGATAAGTAATATTTGGTGAATCTCTTGGTTTCCCTATATCATGATTTTCTCCTGTACCAACTCTCAGGCTGATCATGTTTCCCAGGCACAGCTGATGTAAGTACTTTATCATGATTTAATGTTTTGAAAAGCATTGGTGAGTATTTATTAAGAGATTCGTGGTTTACCCATGTTAGGTTTGTTGCCCTATCAAGTGTTGCCCAACATAACGTCGCTCCTTAAAACCTTCTCACATATATATATGAAGAACGAAGCCTATGTATGATACTGTGTAGAGGCATTATATATCATTTCTGGTAGCATATCAACACCTCTATTCACCTTCATTAACAGCACTGGAAAAACACTCATTAATATTCACATGATGTAAAGTACGTAATGTATACTGTGTTCCGAAAAAAATTAAATAAATAAATAAATAAATAAATAAATAAAAAATAAATAAATAATACTTCAAAATCAGATCGTAGGTACAATTATGGCATGAAATATTGCAATGATCATCTCAGCTGTGTACGGTTTCATCGACGTCGCTAAATTAGACAAGGAAGCCCAACATTTTTTCTTTCCCTGTCATTAGTAATGAATCTCAGGTGTCGCAACTTGGTGTGAACGTTGCCTAAGTGTTCACCTAAGGAAATATTTCGATGCAAATGTGACTGGTATCCTATTTTTTTGTGAATAATGAATGTGCGATCATGGGTGTCGGAGCGCTGCTGGAGGATGGCTTGGCGACGAGGAAAAGCTGCCGAACTTTATGTAATTTCTTATTTAATGAGGCAAATTTTGACATGGTCTTTGTCATCATAATAAAGAATGATGATCATGCTAACTCTAGGAGCCATATCAGTCAAAAAGAAGCCCACATACACGAGCTTGAGCTAAGATAACAGAGGCACGTGGACGCCCGGGCTCAATTTTGCCCATGACAGCGGCGCTCAAGCAGGAGAAGAAAATAGGAAAGGAAATTCAGTGGAGGCAAAGTGCACAGAGGGACAGAGATCAGTGGTGGGTGGAGTGTATAAGTGTACGCAGGGAAGTGGCCAAGAGTGTGTAGTGTAAGGTGACGGCCCTCACCTGTGTGCCTGCCTGTGCTGCCCACCTGGGCATCACTGGTCACCAACAGATCAGCCAGGCAGAGGGACAGCCAGTCAACCGACCAGCCAGACAGTCAGCCAAACAACCAATCAGCCCGTCAACCAGCCAGCCAGCCAGCCAATCAGCCAGTCAGTCATCCAATCAACCCGTCTGTCATCCAGTCGGTCAGTTAGACAGTCCGTTTACCAATCAACCCACCAGGCAACCAGTCAACCCACCAGCCAGCCAGCTAGACAGCCAGTCTACCAGTCTCCTCCTCCAAAAGCACTGATTTTTTTTATGTATCTTAGCTTGGCAGCATTCTCAAGCGATCTCGCGTAGTCCCTTAACACAAATGATGCTGAAGGTCCTGCCATTTGCCCGCGGGTAGTGACTTGGGGACGGGGCACACGTGGTGCGTCTGCTGGGGAGGTGGCCACCAGCGGGTTTGCAGACGACGCTATTTCGTGACGTCACTACAAAACCTCTCTCTCTCTCTCTACACACACACATATATGCATATACATAATATATATATTTATATATCTATATACCTATCAATCTATCTATCTATCTATATATCTATATCTATATCTATATCTATATATATATCAGAGCTGGGCGCTTCCAATCATCAGTCCGATCGTCTGATCTTATCGGAACAGCACTTGGTGATCAGAATGCAAAGATTGGATCATCTTTGTAAAAGGCAATCACACTGTGGAGATCAGAACTTCACAAACTAACTTCCGATCACCGGTCACAGAAAAGAAGGTGGTCAGCGTTGTCATGGCAACAAGTGACTGCGGACTTCTTACAATTATTTTTATAAACGTTGCTAAATAGTAACTTAAATAAGCGTCTTTATTTATAATATTAAGCGATAATTCTTGATGGTTAATGTATTTAATCCTGGTGAGGCATCGTGAACAAGACGCGCAGGCACAAGGTCGCTTTACTTGCTTGGCAGGACTTGTTAGTTTAGTTTAGTTAGTTCATTGACCACAAAAATTTATACATTGCTTTTAAATATTTTACTGATTTGGATCATAAAAATCAGCAAGTCCCAAGAAAGACTAGCAATGCAAATTAACTCTTATTGATATCGAAACTCCAAGGGAGGATATCACCTACAACGTACACTCTTGGTTTTACCTGACAAGAAAACAATAACTGCAGAACCATATTTCCCTTAATCAACATCGAAAATTGTTAAACGCCATATGGTATCTTTTTTTTTATGTACTAAAAGACAAAACGAACTCTCCAAAAATAATAAAATAAGCCATAACCATGTAAAGGAAGCATACATCATTAAAGAACACCCAATACTTATGTGAAATAAAAGGGAAAACGGATGAAAAATGCAACATAAAACTCCCATTCAATAAAAGTAACTCATAAGACATAAACTCTCAACGTACTCACACAGTTCAAGATAGCGTACCTCACGACACCCGTTCGACATGGGACATCGCAAGAGGACATGTTCTTCGCTCTGTACGGCATTTTCACCACACTCACAAAGGCGCATCTCGGCAGGTGTCCGACTCCAGACATAACCCGCTTGTCATCTGGCACATATGTTTCAGTCGTGTGCATCGGGTGCTGTGTTAAGTCTGGGTTCAACTGGGTTCTGTATGTATTGTATTTGGTGGCCTCTTCTGGTTTTTCTCTTGTAATTTTGTCGAGTGGGTCAGCTGTAATCTCATACTCCATCGCTTGGACAACAACTTGATAGCCACGTGTATTTGTCCTGAATTGGATGTGTTCCAGATTCAATAAAACATAAGCCCTTACAAACCCTTCCCTTCCCTTTCCTTCCCTTCCCTTTCCTTTACCTTCCCAGTTAATGCAAGTATTTTTTCTGACACCAAGTAGACATTTAACTGCCTTGTTGTACTGGGCTATTAGTGTTTTTGATCCCTCCGTAAACCATATTTCTGAGCTATTTATTCATTTATTTATCTGTGCTTCGTTAGATTTTTCATGGAGGGACATTATGGTTTTCAGGTCAGCATCGTCACTAAGTACTCA
This sequence comes from Eriocheir sinensis, assembly GCF_024679095.1. Lineage (NCBI taxonomy): Eukaryota > Metazoa > Arthropoda > Malacostraca > Decapoda > Varunidae > Eriocheir > Eriocheir sinensis. The sequence continues at coordinate 186,989 of NW_026112187.1, read as the reverse complement.
ATCTTAATGCCTTGTGTCTCCAGTGGGTTGGTGTCCCCTCCACTGCCGTGTATTATGAAAAAATTTGTTTTCTTTTCATTGAGAGCCATCATCATATACTCCCGGCACTAATCCAGCACAACACCGAGTTTCTGTAAGCACTTTTCCCTCGACGTGGCAAGGATGATCATGACGCCCATCAGGAGAAATGTCTGCAGGTCGCCTAAGTATCCATTGGGGTCTACATTGTCTTAACATTCTAACTACTTCATCCATATACATAACAAAAAACATTCTACTTGATCCATATACATAACAAAAAACATTCTACTTGATCCATATACATAACAAAAAACATTCTACTTCATCCATATACATAACAAAAAACATTCAAACTACTTCATCCATATACATAACAAAAAACATTCAAACTATTTCATCCATATACATAACAAAAAACATTCAAACTACTCCATCCATATACATAACAAAAAACATTCAAACTACTTCATCCATATACATAACAAAAAACATTCAAACTACTTCATCCATATACATAACAAAAAACATTCAAACTATTTCATCCATATACATAACAAAAAACATTCAAACTACTTCATCCATATACATAACAAAAAACATTCTGACTACTCCATCCATATACATAACAAAAAACATTCAAACTACTCCATCCATATACATAACAAAAAACATTCTAACTATTTCATCCATATACATAACAAAAAACATTCTAACTACTTCATCCATATACATAACAAAAAACATTCTACTTCATCCATATACATAACAAAAAACATTCTAACTACTCCATCCATATACATAACAAAAAACATTCTAACTACTCCATCCATATACATAACAAAAAACATTCAAACTACTCCATCCATATACATAACAAAAAACATTCTACTCCATCCATATACATAACAAAAAACATTCAAACTACTCCATCCATATACATAACAAAAAACATTCAAACTACTCCATCCATATACATAACAAAAAACATTCTACTTCATCCATATACATAACAAAAAACATTCTACTTCATCCATATACATAACAAAAAACATTCTACTTCATCCATATACATAACAAAAAACATTCTACTTCATCCATATACATAACAAAAAACATTCTACTTCATCCATATACATAACAAAAAACATTCTAACTACTTCATCCATATACATAACAAAAAACATTCTAACTACTTCATCCATATACATAACAAAAAACATTCTAACTACTCCATCCATATACATAACAAAAAACATTCAAACTATTTCATCCATATACATAACAAAAGACATTCTAACTATTTCATCCATATACATAACAAAAAACATTCTAACTACTTCATCCATATACATAACAAAAGACATTCAAACTATTTCATCCATATACATAACAAAAAACATTCTACTTCATCCATATACATAACAAAAAACATTCTACTTCATCCATATACATAACAAAAAACATTCTACTTCATCCATATACATAACAAAAAACATTCTACTTCATCCATATACATAACAAAAAACATTCTACTTGATCCATATACATAACAAAAAACATTCTACTTCATCCATATACATAACAAAAAACATTCTGACTACTTGATCCATATACATAACAAAAAACATTCTAACTACTTCATCCATATACATAACAAAAAACATTCAAACTATTTCATCCATATACATAACAAAAAACATTCTACTTCATCCATATACATAACAAAAACATTCTAACTACTTCATCCATATACATAACAAAAAACATTCTGACTACTTCATCCATATACATAACAAAAAACATTCTAACTATTTCATCCATATACATAACAAAAAACATTCAAACTACTTCATCCATATACATAACAAAAAACATTCTAACTATTTCATCCATATACATAACAAAAAACATTCAAACTATTTCATCCATATACATAACAAAAAACATTCTACTTCATCCATATACATAACAAAAAACATTCTACTCCATCCATATACATAACAAAAAACATTCTAACTACTTCATCCATATACATAACAAAAAACATTCTAACTACTTCATCCATATACATAACAAAAAACATTCTACTTCATCCATATACATAACAAAAAACATTCTACTCCATCCATATACATAACAAAAAACATTCTAACTACTTCATCCATATACATAACAAAAAACATTCTACTTCATCCATATACATAACAAAAAACATTCTACTCCATCCATATACATAACAAAAAACATTCTACTTGATCCATATACATAACAAAAAACATTCTACTTCATCCATATACATAACAAAAAACATTCTACTTGATCCATATACATAACAAAAAACATTCTACTTCATCCATATACATAACAAAAAACATTCTACTTGATCCATATACATAACAAAAAACATTCTACTTCATCCATATACATAACAAAAAACATTCTACTTGATCCATATACATAACAAAAAACATTCTACTTCATCCATATACATAACAAAAAACATTCTACTTGATCCATATACATAACAAAAAACATTCTACTCCATCCATATACATAACAAAAAACATTCTACTTCATCCATATACATAACAAAAAACATTCTACTTGATCCATATACATAACAAAAAACATTCTGACTACTTCATCCATATACATAACAAAAAACATTCTACTTCATCCATATACATAACAAAAAACATTCTAACTATTTCATCCATATACATAACAAAAAACATTCTACTTCATCCATATACATAACAAAAAACATTCTACTTCATCCATATACATAACAAAAAACATTCTAACTATTTCATCCATATACATAACAAAAAACATTCTATTTCATCCATATACATAACAAAAAACATTCTACTTCATCCATATACATAACAAAAAACATTCTAACTATTTCATCCATATACATAACAAAAAACATTCTACTTCATCCATATACATAACAAAAAACATTCTAACTATTTCATCCATATACATAACAAAAAACATTCAAACTATTTCATCCATATACATAACAAAAAACATTCTAACTATTTCATCCATATACATAACAAAAAACATTCTACTTCATCCATATACATAACAAAAAACATTCTACTTGATCCATATACATAACAAAAAACATTCTACTTGATCCATATACATAACAAAAAACATTCTACTTGATCCATATACATAACAAAAAACATTCTACTTCATCCATATACATAACAAAAAACATTCTGACTACTTCATCCATATACATAACAAAAAACATTCTGACTACTTCATCCATATACATAACAAAAAACATTCAAACTACTTCATCCATATACATAACAAAAAACATTCAAACTATTTCATCCATATACATAACAAAAAACATTCAAACTACTTCATCCATATACATAACAAAAAACATTCTACTTCATCCATATACATAACAAAAAACATTCTAACTATTTCATCCATATACATAACAAAAAACATTCTACTTCATCCATATACATAACAAAAAACATTCTACTTCATCCATATACATAACAAAAAACATTCTACTTCATCCATATACATAACAAAAAACATTCTAACTACTTCATCCATATACATAACAAAAAACATTCAAACTACTTCATCCATATACATAACAAAAAACATTCTACTTCATCCATATACATAACAAAAAACATTCTGACTACTTCATCCATATACATAACAAAAAACATTCAAACTACTTCATCCATATACATAACAAAAAACATTCAAACTACTCCATCCATATACATAACAAAAAACATTCTACTTCATCCATATACATAACAAAAAACATTCTGACTACTTCATCCATATACATAACAAAAAACATTCTACTTCATCCATATACATAACAAAAAACATTCTAACTACTTCATCCATATACATAACAAAAAACATTCTGACTACTTCATCCATATACATAACAAAAAACATTCAAACTACTTCATCCATATACATAACAAAAAACATTCAAACTACTTCATCCATATACATAACAAAAAACATTCTACTTCATCCATATACATAACAAAAAACATTCAAACTACTCCATCCATATACATAACAAAAAACATTCTGACTACTTCATCCATATACATAACAAAAAACATTCTAACTACTTCATCCATATACATAACAAAAAACATTCTACTTCATCCATATACATAACAAAAAACATTCAAACTACTTCATCCATATACATAACAAAAAACATTCTACTTCATCCATATACATAACAAAAAACATTCTACTTCATCCATATACATAACAAAAAACATTCTACTTCATCCATATACATAACAAAAAACATTCTAACTACTTCATCCATATACATAACAAAAAACATTCTACTTCATCCATATACATAACAAAAAACATTCTGACTACTTCATCCATATACATAACAAAAAACATTCTACTTCATCCATATACATAACAAAAAACATTCTACTTCATCCATATACATAACAAAAAACATTCTACTTCATCCATATACATAACAAAAAACATTCTGACTACTTCATCCATATACATAACAAAAAACATTCTACTTCATCCATATACATAACAAAAAACATTCTAACTACTTCATCCATATACATAACAAAAAACATTCTGACTACTTCATCCATATACATAACAAAAAACATTCTACTTCATCCATATACATAACAAAAAACATTCTAACTACTTCATCCATATACATAACAAAAAACATTCAAACTACTTCATCCATATACATAACAAAAAACATTCAAACTATTTCATCCATATACATAACAAAAAACATTCAAACTATTTCATCCATATACATAACAAAAAACATTCTAACTATTTCATCCATATACATAACAAAAGACATTCTACTTCATCCATATACATAACAAAAAACATTCTAACTATTTCATCCATATACATAACAAAAGACAGACAACTCCACGGCGCCCCTTGTCGCACTCCGGTTGTCGCTGTGATCGTGGCAGTCTTCAGCACATTCTTGGGACACGGGTACATAGCCTGAATCGCTCTTAACATCACCTTGCCGTACCCACGCGATCTTAGAACAGAAATTAAACCATTCCGGGGACCCTGTCATAAGCTTTCCTAAAATCTACAAAAAGACGTACAGTTTTTCATGTCTTGCCTTTGCGAAGTCACATAAGAGTCGCACCGCCATAATTTGTTCTAAGCAACTTCGACCTTTTTGAGCCCCTGCGTGACATTCATCTATATTAATCCACAGTTTAAGTCTATTCACTAACAAAATATCATACATTTTTGCCAATGTGTTCATTATACAAATGCCTCTGTAGTCCATCTCCACTCTTGAATAAGACAAACAGCTTGCTAAAACCCCAAGCTGAAGTTTAAAACATTCAGTAAAAACATGAACCAATTAACCAGTAATACCTTAATAAGACCTGGACAAATGCCGATATAACTCCTATTTGTATTTATCTCGTTCACCGCTTCATCGAGCTCTTCGACAGTAAAGGGACTGTCTAGGAAGGGTATCAAAGGGGTTCACTCAAGTTCCAGCTCATGTGTTTCCTCACTCTCCTGACCCTGATTCAGCAGCTGTTCGAAATGCGCTCGGAACTGTTCGTCCTCTGGCTGTTCGAGTTCATTTGTATTAACTTTTCCAGACCACTTAATTGCCTTCCATATTATCTTAGAGACGTTTGATTCCAATAACCTTTTCCAACGTGGCTGAGTCCTATTCCAAGTCCTTTCCCCTCGAGACACCCGCATTTTACACTCGCGTGCCTTGTTCTCTAATACCCTGCAGCCCTCAGTTACCTTCCCCGCAACATCGACACGGGTGATATCTGTGAGATCTGGCGGGTTCGTATTCTCCAAGGCCTCAGTGAAAGCGTTCAAGTCCACTGTTTTGTATCTGGGGGTCTTCTGTAATGCTTTGTGTTCGAGGGATTCATAATAATGCTCACTCAAAATTTCGGCACGTCTCAGAAGCATTTTGGGTGTCATGTGTTTCTTTCCGTGGGTATTCACTGCTACACACAAAGCAGCGTGATCCGAACCAGTGATGCCCTGTTTCACATCCACAGATTGAATGGCAGTGATTAGGTTGGATTTTACAATACAAAGATCTATTTCAGACATCCATGATCGTCTTTGAATGCTAAATCACCCCCCAGCCTTCGTCTATTATGGTTGAAATGGCTCGTCTTAGTATTCTCAGATGCTTGGTATCACTCCCCCATGACTGTTCACTGCAGCGTCCTTCACATCACTGTAGACGTAATTGTTCCCGTCCCCATCAGCAATTATCGGTACGCCAACACATGCGTTAAAGTCACCTGGTTCCATCACACTCTCTTCGACACACTGAGCGTTTATGGCCCCGAACAGAGACGGATCATAGCGTGGAGAGTCTTCAGGTGGTATGTTCACTCCTCCTAATGCGACTCCGGAACACACTGATAATTTTACCCAAATCGTGTCTTCCTCAGCCGTGTCAACTTTGGTTACGTATTGGGTCAGTGCGCATTTGACCAACATCATTGCACCCCCTCGACAGGACCCTTTCTTTGACCTTCTGTAATACGCATTAAATCCCGGCACACTTATCTGATGTGTGTACTTCTAAAAACCACTCGATGTGAAACTGTAGTGAAAACTGTAGCGTGTCAGGCCATGAACACAGTTTCAGGAATTCATTGTTTACTTTCACTTAAAAAAAATATGGACAGAACCTATCGATCACGTTTCCTCCAATCATACACAATATTTACTCCTGCATTTTCAAGTTTAGCTTTCTCTTCTCTCTCCCGTGATCTTAGACGTGCCCTTTCCTTCCTCACGGCTGGGTGTGTGTCCTTTATGTACATCGAAGACAGGGGCCCTGCCGTAGATTTGAGATTTCTTGCCGGCCATAAAATACCATTACGCTGACATTCGTTTTCCACAACAACAAGAACTGGCCGTTTTTTGGTAGGGTTCGGTTGTCCAAGACGGTTGATCTCCCACGGTGCAACGGCAGAGACTTCTTGATATCCGGCTGTTTCCATCGCCTCCTGCACTCTTTCTTCATCCGTTCCGCCGATGTCGTCTGCGTCCTCCCCCAGCCCAGATATTTCCTTGTTGTCGAGTGACCCCGGGAATAACTGTTGCTGTTCTATTATCCAGAAAGCCTCTTCAAGCTTCTCTGACACCTCGCTGACATCGCGCTTCGTGGTCGTAATTTCCTTCACTTCTTCCCTTAGAGCCCAAATTTCTTCTAGCAGGATGTTGTTGTCAGGTTGAGTGCCATTAACCAGTGTGAGCATTGGTCGTTTTATTTATCTCTCCAGGAGCCAAGGCGCGCACTGCCTCACCATTCTCCAAATCAGCCATTTCCTCACACACTCCTGTTCAGGGGATCGCAGCTCAGGAGCCGGACGTCCTTCTAGTCTGCTGGCATTATCCAGTGTGCGGGCAATGTTGGGTCACCTTCTCTGGCGGCTAACTGGCAACTTATTCTGTTCGCACGATTACCATGTTTTCTTTTCCACAGTATTCACCGAGAAGTCCTTGCCAAACACCTCGGGTCCATCTTCACCTCCTGCAACACGCCATGACGGTGTGGTGTGGGCTGCAGTAGTGGGCTTCCGCTCACTCCAGTACCCGAGTGGCTTGACCCAGTTGTCAGTTATGCATTTTAAGCTGCAGTGTTACCACCCTCTAATGGCGGCAGTGGCAGTTCTTTTTCGGGAAACCAACAAGACCTAAGATAAAAGGAGGGCTTCACCCTGGCTCGACTCCCCCCCCACCTTCTTAACCGAGGGGAGGGCTTTGCCTTCCCTCGACCTCCCCCCCAACCCGTCAGGCTCCCCCCGCAACAAGAGGGGGAGGAGGAGGAGGAAGGAGGTCTCATGTGACAGTGCCGCCCAGACCACGGCACCAAACTAACGCCCCAAACCCCTCCCATCCAAGAACTTACCTAACCTCTTCTTGAGTGTATCTATCGTGTTGGCGCTCACCACATGACTTACACGTCTGTTCCACTCATCCACCACTGTTGGTAAACCAATTCTTGCCTATGTCTTTGTTGAACCTGAACTTATTCAACTTAACCCATTGCTACGTGTCCTACCCGGTGTGGTGTCATCTGCCATCCACGTATCCTAAGACATCCCATCCAATCTGCGCATGCGTGGGATTTGTTTACAAACAAAGGGTGGATGAATTGCAACATGGTACCGTGTCTTTGTCGACTGCTTATCGCGATATGTCCCACTTGAGGTTTTTTTTTTAATCTTTTTAAAAGTAAATGTAGACGTATGTTTTGAATTTGGAAATTGCTTGAAATATGAAAGTTTCTTCTGCACCCTTTGTATGTCAGTAAATGTGATAAATGAGATAACCTACACCCCTTGTATGTCAGTAAATGTGATAAATGAGATAACCTACACCCCTTGTATGTCAGTAAATGTGATAAATGAGATAACCTACACCCCTTGTATGTCAGTAAATGTGATAAATGAGGTACCCTACACCCCTTGTATGTCAGTAAATGTGATAAATGAGATAACCTACACCCCTTGTATGTCAGTAAATGTGATAAATGAGATAACCTACACCCCTTGTATGTCAGTAAATGTGATAAATGAGGTACCCTACACCCCTTGTATGTCAGTAAATGTGATAAATGAGATAACCTACACCCCTTGTATGTCAGTATATGTGATAAATGAGATAACCTACACCCCTTGTATGTCAGTATATGTGATAAATGAGATAACCTACACTCTTCTGATTGATGGTCATGTTTCTCAGATTCTCTCCATTTAGTGGCAGGCTATCTGAATTATGGGGCCATGTCATTCTTGAATTTGGCCATTTTCCCATAAATGCTGCCATGCTGTCTTGCCGCCATCTTGCCTGGACAAACTACGATATCAACACTGTGTTTGTAAACATCGGGTTCCACGCATGCGCAGATCAGGATGGGATGTCTGAGGATACGTGGATGGCAGATGACACAACACCGGCTCACTTAAAATCAAAACCTTATTGCTTATGTTCTTCTTGTAGCTAATTTATTTATGGACCAATATCTTTTATTCAGAAAGCTATTTAATCAGGAAGGATAGGAGATTAATGATCACTATCGCTCATTTATTAGAGAATAGTAAAAAATATTTTCTAGATATCGATGATAAAATATTAAAAATTTGAAAAATGTTTGTAAAAAATCTAAATCAACTTCAAACAAAAGTTCAAATAGCGAACATAATTCCTTTTTTCAAACTTTCAGAAAAAGAATGAAAAGAGTAGACTTCAATAAATGCCTAAAATAAGATGTTCAGATAACATTTTTTCTTTACCATGTCCTGTATACCAAAAGAAAGAGGAAAAATAAAGATATTTATTAGCAAATAATTAAGTTATTACTTATTGGAAATTATTACTGAAAGAAAGCCTGAAATAAGTGTTTCTTGTAATCATTATTTAAAAGAATAATAGTAATTATTAAAAGTTTTAATGATCGAATGACCGGAATGGTGATCGGAACAGCAGTACTTAACCCCTTCCCCGGCAGAAACGTGTAAACATGTTTTCACAAAATGTTCTTTTTTCAGTCGTCGACGAGTATACTCGTCTAAAACTTTACCTTCAAAAACCAGCTACATACGTATATACTCGTCGATTTTAAGCCTTTGTAAGCCATTCTACGTGTGAAACGAGTATTCTCGTCAAATCGTGCGCCTGGCAGAGGCGACAGGGCAGAGCTGTGGGATTTCAAGGACACTGTTACTAGCCTTGCTCCGACAGCCATCGTCGTCGGATGGGTGTTGTTTGCATCCACATTTGCATTCATTTTTTTGTAGCATTTTCAAGTGTTACACCCCAAATGTCTAGTTCAACGGAAGACAGTGAATATGAACCTTCCCTCAGAAGCTTGAATACTTCTGATAACTCTGCCAGTTCATCAGACAATGACTATTTCTCGACAAGTGAGGAGGAGGAGGAGGGGGGTGAGGGGAGAGCTTGGAGAAGCCTCCAGTTGTCAGAGGAGCGCATGAATGCACCACCACCACGTTTTCCTTTCACAGGAAATCCTGGAATAAAGATTGATGAAAACCCAGCAGAACTGAGTCCATTTGAATTCTTCAGTCTTTTTATTGATGAAAGGATTATTGACTCTGTACTGGTAGAGACTAATCGTTTTGCTGAACAAACTGGGCAAGATGACTCTTTGTGGCGCCCTGTAACAGAGGCTGAACTTTTTGTATTTTCTGCCATGAAAATGCTTGGGGGTATTGTGAACATGCCAGAAGAAGAAATGAGCTGCTCACATGATGAACTGCTTCAAAGACCAATTTTTCGGCAGCTGATGACTATGAAACGGTACAGTAAGATAAAGCAATACCTTCATTTTGTAGATAATGAAACTCATGATGCACAAACTCACCCCAACCCAAAACTGTACAAGATTTATGATGTATTCATGACATTGTGTGAGAACTTTGGGAAGTGTTACACCCCTAGGCAAGATGTATGTATAGATGAGAGCCTTATGTTGTTCAAAGGAAGGTTAGGATGGGCACAGTACATTCCACTGAAAAGGAGGAGGTTTGGAGTGAAATATTTCATGTTGTGTGAGTCAAAGACTGGATATGTGTACAACATGACCATTTATGTTGGCAAAGGAACACAGTTTGACCCAGAGTATGATGCATATCCTGTGAGTTCGTGTGTTGTTTTATCTTTGATGAAGCCCTTACTTGGGAAAGGTTATTGTGTTACTGTGGATAACTATTACACTAGTCCACAATTAGCTGATGCTCTAGTTATGAACCAGACTGATACTTATGGAACTCTACGGATGAATCAAAAACAAGTGCCAGAAGAACTGAAAAAAAAAAAAACTGAAGAAAGGAGAAGTTGCAGCATTTCAGAGAGGCAAGGTAATGACTCTTCGTTGGAAAGACAAAAAGGATGTTGCAATGCTATCAACCATTCACAACCCAGCCATGCATGACACTGAGACAAGACAAGGGCCTGTGAAGGAACCCAAAGTTGTATGAGGAAACGGGGTAAGAAATATTACAAGACAGTTTTCTTCCATTTGATGGATATTGGAGTATGGAATGCTTTCATCCTGCATCAAGAAGCATTCACTCAGTCAGGAAAAAAAAGCCTAACACACCTGAAGTTTCGTTTGGAAATGATACGATACATATTTGGCAAGTATGGACCTGCTTTACCACCAAGAAGATCACCAGGTAGACCCTCGACATCACCAGGAAGTTTGCGGCATACGCCAGGAGGACATTTTCCAATGGAAGTTCCACCAACAGAAAAAAAGAAAAATCCAACAAGAAAATGTGTTGTATGCAGTCTGAAGCGTGACCACAGAGGGAAACAAGTCAGGAAAGAGTCGCGCTACATGTGTAAGGTTTGCCAAGTAGCTCTATGTGTTGTGCCATGCTTTGAAAAGTACCATTCAAAATAATTTCATCGAGAAACTTTCTGAGGAAATACTATTCTTTTATATGTGGAAATAAAATTCATTTGTTTTATTTTTTTGCTAACAACTTACAGTTTTCAATTGATTTTGTTCATAATAAAATGCCGGAAAAAGGAATTTCATTTATTATGCATATTATAATTACTGCTAGATATTTGGTAACAATTGTAATAAAAATTAAAAATAAAATAGGTTTTCATTTCTCTTTACATTTGGTAATAAAATTTTGAGAAAAATTAAGAAAATATGGTAAAGAAATATGGTTTATAGGAAGACGAGTTGACTCGTTTTTGCCGACAAAGGTTTTCTCAAAATAAAAAGTTAACCACAAAAATGGGAAGAAAAAATAATTACAAACTGTTTTCATAACCAGCATCAAAAATACTACATAGAACCAAAATAAAAAAAATAATCTGAAAAAGAAACGTTTTTAACAAAAAAATTGTTGGGGAAGGGGTTAAAAAATGATCGGATGATTGGAATCGGATCAGTTGCCCAAATTGATCGGATGATCGGGGATTGGAACAGCAAAAAAGTGATCGGTGCCCACCACTGATATATATATATGTATATATATATATATATATATATATATATATATATATATATATATATATATATATATATATATATATATAGCTATATATATAAAGAAGGAACATGTGAATCAGTTATAGAGGAAAAGTATGAAGTCTAATTGTCCTGCACTGGTCCTGCAGCAAGTCAGGCACCAGAGAATCATTGCCATCACTAACAAGAAAAATATTCAAATGCATAAAAAAATAAATTATTAGTCCTTATGATTTTTATGTGAAAAACTCATCTTGGGTAATGGCTTTGCCCTCTCTCACCCCCCAACCTACCCTGACCAAACCTAACACACCTATCGGCTAACTGGGGGGTGGGGTTCGCCCCCCCCTACCCCCCCCTAACCTGACAACACACACATCCAGGCAATACTCGACTGTGTCGTCCTCACTTCCTCGGCCCCTAACTCAGTGTGTGCCGAGCCGTGAGGGGGAGTGACAGCGCTTCAGTTACATGCGTATGTTGTTATTCCAATCTGAACACATTTTCTAGACCATTTCCGATGCCCAGTGGATCAATCTGAATACACGGAGGCATGAACAACATAGAATATATGCCCCTTGTGCTTCACAGACCACGCCCACTCCTCCTGCACATTGCCCAGGTCAGGTTAGGCTAAACCCTGACTGCTTCTCCTTATTTCCAGTATTTCCAGCCTGGCAGGATGGCTCCCTGTAGCCTGGAAGCCTCCCATCACAAGTGCTCCATTAAAGCCAATATCTGAGCGCCAGGAAGCAAAACTGGTCCCCCTTGTGAGGCGTGAGTGTTTCTCCTCATCTGTACTTCTTCTTCTTCTTCGTGGGTGTACTCTTTGCACCGTGATGGCAGGCTTCCCAGGCCACTAATAATGCGTCCCTTCAACAACGCCAACAGCGCCAAAAACAAAAACTGTTCATGGAGACGAGTGGTGACTGTCTCTCCTTATTTCCACTATTCACAGTACCACGGCAGCGTCAGTGTCTCACCTGGGGTCGTGGAGGGACTCTTGGAGAACAGCCCAGCGTGGAAAAGACGAAAAATCTCCCTGACAGACGTGGAGGAGCAGCGAGTCAGCGTCCCGCCTTGGTCTTGGTTCGGGAGGTAGTCGTCCCCTTTGGGTTCATCTACAGCCTTTGTAGCGGCTTAACAACCTGAAAATCCAAAAAATAAACTATAACCATTTGGAAGAGGCTGTAGAGGCACGGATGGGGAGTCCACCCTAACCGATGTGCACTACCCAGGCTCTCTCCAGGAATCCCTTAACCCCCTCAACTGTTCTCCTGGTCACTGTCTGCAGAGTACTGAGACCCAGCAAGAGTTCTATCCCTCTTCCTCTATCCCCCTCTAGCATCCTATTCCATACTTCTGTTCCTATTTCCTGTGTTATTATTTCTACTAAACTCTGCCTATCCCTATTATACCTAGGACACACTAGTACAGGAAATCCCCGATATACGAAAGCTCGATGTACGAAAATTCGGATATACGAAAGTGAAAAATATAGGACAATTTTCGGTTCACGAAAGACATGCTTCGCATATACGAAATACGACAGTTTCAGCTTACTGTTTCGTGCCGATGTCTATGTCTATATCGGTCGCGCCGTCAACAGCATCACGCACACTCGCAGTGATTAGGCAGCAAGTGTCCATGTCCAGTCCCCTCCACTTCAACGCTCATCACTTAGCGTTGCCAGTTTGTGAACCCCTTGCTTCGACTCGAATCCGAAACACATCCCAGCCAGCGTGAGGAAACGTGAGGGTGATGGAGGGGTTTGGGGGGGGCTTTGAGTGGTGCGGTGGTGTACTGTTTGGCACGTGTTTCGGGCACGAGAGTCGAAACTGGCCTTTCACAGCTTGGGAAGTAAACATTGGCAATGTTAAGTGATGAGTTGTAGTGACGAGTTAGAGGGGATTGTCCTAACATATGTAATGCATTTCTATAACAGTAAAGGAACAGGAAATGGTAATTGTTTTTAATTATTTATGAGCCTTGCGTTTCATTGTATTGTGAGTAGTAAATTGCTTTTAAGCATAGTTATATTTAACTTTTTTTTTCTTTTTTTTTTTTTGTTGCTGGCTGGTCCCTAACCCCCCTATTTATTAACAATCCTATGGGGGAAATGGCTTCGATATACGAAAAATCGATAAACGAAAGGTTTTTTCAGTCCCTAACCCTTTCGTATATAGGGGATTTCCTGTAGATATGGTCCAATGCCTCGTCAACGCCCCATACGGCATACCTTGCGTCCCCCATGTGCCCACCTGCGGCCATGCCCTTCCATATCCTGGCCGCCAGCTCCGTAACACATCCATAAATACCAAACATATCACAATGCTTGTTACTTGTGTTCCTTATTTATCTGGTTCTTCCACATTTGCAGGACCCACATATTTTAACCGTGTAGCAGCGACGGGCCAAATTTGTGGCTTTACCGTGTAGCAGCGACGGGCCAAATTTGTGGCTTTACCGTGTAGCAGCGACGGGCCAAATTTGTGGCTTTACTGTAGTAGCATGACGGGCCAAATTTTTTTCTTTACCGTGTAGCAGCGAAGTGCCAAATTTGTGGCTTTACTGTGTAGCAGCGATGGGCCAAATTTGTGGCTTTACTGTGTAGCAGCGACGGGCCAAATTTGTGGCTTTACCGTGTAGCAGCGACGGGCCAAATTTGTGGCTTTACCGTGTAGCAGCGACGGGCCAAATTTGTGGCTTTACCGTGTAGCAGCGACGGGCCAAATTTGTGGCTTTACCGTGTAGCAGCGACGGGCCAAATTTGTGGCTTTACCGTGTAGCAGTGACGCCAAATTTGTGGCTTTACCGTGCAGCAGTGACGGCCAAATTTGTGGCTTTACCGTGTAGCAGTGACGGCCAAATTTGGGGCTTTACCGTGTAGCAGTGACGGCCAAATTTGTGGCTTTACCGTGTAGCAGTGACGGGCCAAATTTGTGGCTTTACCGTGTAGCAGTGACGGGCCAAATTTGTGGCTTTACCGTGTAGCAGTGACGGGCCAAATTTGTGGCTTTACCGTGTAGCAGCGACGGGCCAAATTTTCCCATGATAAAAAACCCCAAAAATAGATGATACATAAACGCGTGGCGTTTGTGGCGAGCGGACGTGTTCTCGTGGCTTCTGGATTTGTAGCTTTACTCTGATTTATATTTCTTAGTATATTGCAAGTATCACAAGTATTCAGCCAAGGAGCTAGTGCTGAGTGGAAACAAGGGAGGCTTGTGGGGGAAAAAGCAGGATATTGCTTCAACTGGTACTGACACAGTATCTCTGCTGCTGGATGTAAGATGGCTGTCGCCGCAAACGTAAACAAGGACCAAGGAATTGTCAGTGAACTGATGGAGGTGGGACTAGTATTTGTTTCAGGTGTAATAAGAAAGTCAAGGGTGGTGATAAGGCACTGGAGTGTGAACTCTGTGATACATGGTTTCACACTAAGTGTGAAGACATCCCTGATGCTGTGTATAATTTTATGGTTGAGAAAGAAGCAGGAGAGCAGCTTCACTGGATCTGCAGCTTCTGCAAGAGAGGTTATGATAAATTATTCAAGCAGGTAAAAAAACTGGAGAAGCAACAAGTGGACTTAGTGAAGAAGCAAGATGCTACGAGTGAGGAATTATCAGCTGTGAAAGTGACCATGGGGCAGGAAATTGAGGCTGTGCGGGAGTGTTTACAGGAGGAAATTAAAACAAAAAACAGCTCGAGGACAGAGTAAGCTCAGTAGAGGCTAAACTCATGTCATCACAACTAAGCAATAATATAAATGATGGTGAGATCAGAGGAACCCAAGGAAGTGCCAATAAATAAACAAAGGACATTCAAGGGATTTGCTTGGACGAGGCAATGGTAGAAATAAATGATAGGAAAAGCAGAGAAAATAACATCATAATATTTGGAAAGGAGGAATGTGATTCAAAAGTTCAGAGCGAGAGGGTCCCAGGGATCTGACTTAAATTTTGTACATGGTGTCCTGCATACGTGTGTGGCTGGTCATAAGGATGAGAATGTACGTTATGTTCGAAGGCTGGGGAAGTTTGAAGAACAGAAGAAAAAGAGACCACTGCTAGTAGTCCTCAAAGAGAATAACATAAAAGCAAGCCTATTCAGAAACATTAGAAAGCTGCAGGGAACTGAGGAATACTCAGGGATCAATGTTGCCAACGACTTGACAAAGAGGCAGAGGGAAAAGGAGAATGAATTAACCTCTTCAGTACCATGACGCAGTATATGAGTCATTTTATCTCTCGAACCATATCCTAGAGATGCTGTATGTGCGTCATGGTCATTGGACTATTCTACGTAGTCTGTAAAACCAGGATATGGCATGGAGGTTATGTTTTGTCTGCTTGTATTGAAGGGGTTAAGACTGGAAGCAAAAAACTTGACCGAGCAGGGGAAAGGCAAGAAGGTTGGTAAAAAATTAAGTAAAGGAAATAATAGTAAAGACATACGAGCAATGACGTGTTGGTGTACAAATGCTGATGTCTTGAGCACCAAGTTAATCGAGTTAAGATTTAGATTAAGGCATTGTATAAGCAAGCCACTTCTGTTATTTATATGTGAGGTTAATCCAAAACATTTGAGATATCCCTTGACAGCTGAAGAAATGTCAATATCTGGATATAAGTCATATTTAAAGAGAGAGAATAGAGGAATAGCAATACATGTACATGAGAGTATATCAGCATGGCAAGTGGAGATGAACACAGAATTTGAAGAGGCTTTATGGATACGCATGAGAGTTAACAAGACCGAGGAAGCACTGATGGGGTGTTTATACAGAAGCCCACACAGCAGTAAGGAAAATAACGATAAACTCAGACAGTTATTGGTGGAAGTGAATTCTGGTAGGGATACACATGTTTTTATGGTTGGTGATTTCAACTATCCCAAAATTGATTGGGAAAATTGGACTACAGAGGGAGGGAGCACAGAAACAGAGGAATATAAATTTATAGAAGCAGTGAGGAACTCTTACATGTACCAACATGTATCACAGGCCACCAGAGGAAGAGGCATGGTTTCGACAAGTTTACTTGACTTAATTATGACCAGAGAGGAAGGTATAATATCAAATATTGAATATGAGTCCCCCCTTGGTAAAAGTGATCACTGTGTACTTATAATAGACCTTAAATTTTTCAACAGTGTACCCCAGCGCTCATATGAGAAGTTTTATTATGATAAAGGGGACTATGAAGCTATGCGTACATTTTTAGGGAGTATTGAAGGGGAAGAAGGATTCAAACACTGCAAAGATAATGTAGAGGAACAGTTGAAGATGATCACAGAAAATTTTCAGTTAGCAAAACAAAAATTTATCCCCAGTAAGATCATTGATACTGCAGGACAACGACAACATAACACACGACAAGCAGTGAGGAAGAAACATAGAACATGGCAAAGGTATATTGAGACCATGGATCAACAGAAATATAAAGAATATGCCAGGGCAAGAAATAAGGCAAAGTCTATGACGAGGAAACTGCAGAGGGCAGCGGAAAGGGAAATTTCATTAAGTGTAAGGGAGAACCCAAAAAACTTTAGGAAATATGTGAAAAGTAAAGTGAAGGTAAAAGAGGGTGTAGCTGATCTATACATACCAGAGTCAGGGGACAGAGAAGAATTGACAAAAACAGAGGGTGAGAGAGCACAGGTACTAGCTGATTTCTTTAGTAGTGTATTTATAGAGGAGCTTGATTCAGTTCCACCACCCATCGCAACCAGAAATTATGGAAGTAGACTTGAGATGGTTGAGATAACTGCTCATGAAATCGCAACCAGAAATTATGGAAGTAGACTTGAGATGGTTGAGATAACTGCTCATGAAATCGCAACCAGAAATTATGGAAGTAGACTTGAGATGGTTGAGATAACTGCTCATGAAATCGCAACCAGAAATTATGGAAGTAGACTTGAGATGGTTGAGATAACTGCTCATGAAATCGCAACCAGAAATTATGGAAGTAGACTTGAGATGGTTGAGATAACTGCTCATGAAATTATGGAGAAACTGAAAAATCTCAAAGTAGATAAATCTCCTGGACCAGATGAAATACAACCGAGGATATTAAAGGAACTTACTTCTGAGCTTGCAGAGCCCCTGAAAAGCTTATATAATACATCACTTCGAACAGGAAAGGTACCAGAAATATGGGGACAGGCTACAATATCGGCTATATTTAAGAAAGGCTGTAAGAAAACGCCAAGCAACTATAGACCGGTAAGCTTAACATGTATATTATCTAAAGTAATGGAGTCTATAGTGAGAGATAAAATGGTTCGCCAGAGTCAGTTTGGCTTTATCAGTGGGAGGTCAATTACACTACAGTTATTAAAGGTAATGGATACATGAACTGAAATACTGGAAGGTGGAGGAGAACTTGATGTAGTGTATCTAGATATAAAAAAAGGCATTTGACACTGTCCCACACAACAGATTGATGATGAAGTTAAAAGCCTATGGAATGGGAGACCAACTTGTATACTGGACTAAAGCCTTACTAAACAGAAGAACACAGAAAGTGGTTGTTAGAGGTTCCTCGTCAGAGTGGAAGGATGTTGTCAGTGGAGTGCCTCAGGGAAGTGTTATTGGACCACTACTGTTTGTGATATATATTAATGACTTGCCAGATAATATTGAGTCATACATGTTTGCTGACCACACTAAATGTTTTAAGGAAATTGGAAGTTCTGGGGACCAAGGATCACGCCAGAGGGATTTGGACAGGCTACAAAGTTGGTCAGTGGATTGGGTATTGGAGTTCCATCCAGCGAAGTGCAAGGTTATGACAGTGACAAGGCAAAGGAATCAACAAGTGGAGAGAGAATATTTTATGCAGAAGGAAGACCAACCTGTAAGTCTTGAACGAGTGGATAGTGAAAGGGATCTTGGAATAACAGTAGACCAGCATCTTACATTTGAACAACATATTAATGACAAAATAAATAGAGGCAATAGAACAATGGGACTCATCAGAAGGTCATTTGTGGATTTAAATAAAGAAAATTTTATTAGATTGTATACAGCACTGGTGAGGCCACAGCTGGAATTTGGAAATGTGATATGGAGTCCGAGTAGAAAGAAGGACATCACTTCCCTGGAAAATGTGCAAAGGCGATCAACGAGAATGGTAGATGGACTTAGACACCTATCGTACCAAGAAAGGTTAAAGGAACTTAGTTTGCCAACATTGGTGTATAGGAGGTTAGGTAAGTTTGTAGCACTTCACCAGTCTCGCATTTCCGAACGAAACTAGTTTTTTTCGGTAGTTTTCGGCCTGTTTTGAATGAATATGCGTGTCATTTCTATCGCAAATCACGTGTTTTTTTTTTACCCTTCCAACCAAGAGACTAATGATTTGCGATAAAAAATTTAGAGCACATTCATTCAAAACAGACCGAAATCTACCAGAAAAAACTAGTTTCGTCCACACAGGTGCATTTAAACTAAACATAACCCTAACCTAACCTAACCTAACCTAACCTAACCTAAAACTAACCTAACCTAACCTAACCTAACCTAACATAACATAACCTAACATAACCTAACACTAACCTAGCCCAACCCAACCTAACCTAACCCCAACACAACCTAAAACCTAAACACCAACCTAACCAACACAACCTAACACAACCTAAAACCAACCTAACCTAAAACCTAACACAACACCAACTAACCTAAAACCAACCCAACCTAACCTAACACCAACCTAACACTAACCTACAACCTAAAACTAACCTAACACAACACAACCCAACACTAACACAACCTAACACCTAACACAACCTAAAACCAACACTAACACTAACCCAACCCAACAACACAACTCTAACCTAACCTAACCTAACCTAAAACCAACTAACTAACCTAACCTAAAACTAACCTAACCTAAAACTAACATAACCTAAAACTAACCTAACCTAAACTAACATAAACTAAACTAACCTAACCTAAAATAACCTAACTTGGCCTCCCTCCCTCCGTTATAAATGATTTCCGAGGGGTGTTTATGGGGATGAATTTACTCAGAATGCGGAGCTCTTTCTAATGGTCAGGGTAAGAAAAGCCATCTCTAGACTGGTGTACTCCTACAATAATACCGGAGGTTAAGGGGTGAAATGATAGAGACCTATGAGACTGCAAGGGGGAAATATGACACCAGACTGGCTCCAGTGCTTGACTATAATGTACGTGAAGAGTTAGTGACAAGAGGACACCAAAACAAGTTGAATAAAAAGAGGTGCAACACAAGGATCCGTCAAAACAGTTACATGAATAGGATAGTAAATGTATGGAATAGTCTTCCCTCCTCTGTAGTAGAGGCCCCAAATATTTATACTGCACGGCTTTGAAGATGTCCCCTACACCAAATTCTTCCACCTTAGCACCAATAACCTCAGGGGACACAGCCTTAAATTAGTGAGACCCGACCACTGGACAACCACCACCAAGGGAAATTGGTTTGCGATTAGAACCATCGACCACTGGAACGCCCTCCCTGAGAGCGTAGTAACAGCCCCCACGATAGCCACTTTTAAAGCACGATATGACAGACACATAAACAGACCCTAACACTGGCTGACTTGACATAGAGGTGGGGATCACTACAAGAAGTTCTCTTCTTATTTCCCCACTACCATTTCATAGGTAAGCATTTCATAGGTAAGCATTTCATAGGTAAGCATTTCATAGGTAAGCATTTCATAGGTAAGCATTTCATAGGTAAGCATTTCATAGGTAAGCATTTCATAGGTAAGCATTTCATAGGTAAGCATTTCATAGGTAAGCATTTCATAGGTAAGCATTTCATAGGTAGGCATTTCATAGGTAAGCATTTCATAGGTAAGCATTTCATAGGTAAGCAAAAGAGACTTGACCGCCACTGGCAGCATCAAGAAGTGTTTTTTAACTATGAAGCAAAGTTGTCTGTTTCGCCACAATGTCCACACCATAGTTTTTTTTTTGAGCTGCTACTGAAGATCTGGATATAGAGGCCCTCGGGATTGCGTCCAGCACTCACCTAAGTATACCTAAGTAAGTATGCGTTGATACATATCGAGTGATGATTCTTTCTCATTATTTTACTTAAGGGGGATGACCTTTGACCTAACTTGACCTGACCCAAGATATCTGACCCCCGGAGCTCCCTGGTTGCTTCGTTAAATGTTCAATACTGATACAACTTGAATGCCATGTTAGTTGTCAATGTTTCCATGTCACAGGAGTCGGAGAACAGGAATATTTTTTGTTCTTTCTTAAATTTGGAGAGATCCTTTGTTCCTCTGACGTCAGGCGGGAGATAATTGTACTTCTTCTTTTGAGCTGTAACGCTTTGTATCAGGTCCTCCTCCTCTCGTTCCTCCCTTCTTCTTATTCACACACCTTCCTTCTCAGTGTTACGTAATGTTCTAACCTGGAATGAAGTCGCTGTCTTCACTAATTTAGATATTTGTGACCTTTTCTCCCAGCACTGAAGAGGAACCTAAAATGGCCGCACTCTTGCTCTTGCTCTTGCTGTACATGGGAGGCGGCGGACCTAACAATATTTACCTCCACTTCAACAATTCTTCCTTATTTATTAACTTCAAAGGCAACAGAGTAACATATATAACGCTATAACTATTTATTGGGTGTTAACAAAGTATACAGCTTAGTGTGGAGTGACGAAGCAGGAGTTTAGCACATAATCTGGGTCTTTCACATATATTAACTATTCTTGCTTCTGTATTAACTTCAAAGGCATAAACGTGACATCAATGCATTTAAAGTAATTATCTATGCGTCAAAAACTATATAGACACTTACTTAAGGCTGAAAAACGAGTCTAATCAATAATCAATGAGACACGAGCCTAAAACTATTTCAGGGCAGACTGACACCTTGAAATTTCTCCCTCCACTTTACCTCCATTTTTCTCCACCTTCCCTCCACTCCTCCTCCACCTCCTTCCATCCACACGCAGCTCAATCCTTCCTCCCTCCGTCCACACTATCCACATCCTCCCATCTTCATCCATTATCGAGTTATTACCATTTATATTAAGGCATATGGCGGACTCACAATTCCGAGGCTGACATGTATCTCTTCTTAGGAGCGTGAGGGAGGGAGGGAGGGAGGCATGGAGGGACGGAGGAAAGACAGAGGAAGAGGGGAGAGAAAGGAGGAGGAGGAGGGAGAGAGAGAGAAGGGGAGAGGAATTAATCTTAAGTGGAGGAGAAATCAGTTTTAAGGACAAGACGAAATTTAGTTTTTTTGGAAGACGAAGGATGTGAAAAGTCTTTATAAAAATGGAGATAGAGAGAAAACTAATTGAGATAGAGAGAAACGGATGGCACGAGAAGAAAGAGGAAAGATTGTTCTATAAGTGGACGGAAGGAGGAGGAGAAAAAACAAGAGGAAAGAGGAGAGAAAGAGGAAGGACATATTGCCAACCCATATATTTTGGAAGAGAGTGGACGGGAAAACTGTTGATAAAAATGGAGATAGAGAGAAAACGAGAGAATATAACGAAAAACGGATAACACGAGAAGAAAGAGGAAGGATTGTTCTATAAGTGGATGGAAAGAGGAGGAGAAAGAACAAGAGGAAAGAGGAGAAAAGAGGAGGGAAAGAGGAAGGACATATTGCTACCTCATATATTTTGGAAGAGAGTGGACGGGAAAACTGTTGATAAAAATGGAGATAGAGAGAAAACTAATAGAGATAGAGAGAAACGGATGGCACGAGAAGAAAGAGGAAAGATTGTTCTATAAGTGGATGGAAAGAAGAGGGGAAAGAACAAGAGGAAAGAGGAGAAAAGAGGAGGGAAAGAGGAAGGACATATTGACAACCCATATATTTTGGAAGAGAGTGGACGGGAAAACTGTTGATAAAAATGGAGATAGAGAGAAAACGAGAAAAGATAGAGAAAAACGGATAACACGAGAAGAAAGAAGAAACATTGTTCTATAAGTGGACGGAAGGAAGAGGAGAAAAGAACAAGAGGAAAGAGGAGAAAAGAGGAGGTAAAGAGGAAGGACATATTGCCAACCCATATATTTTGGAAGAGAGTGGACGGGAAAAGTGTTGATAAAAATGCAGATAGAGAGAAAACTAATAAAGATAGAGAGAAACGGATGGCACGAGAAGAAAGAGGAAAGATTGTTCTATAAGTAGACGGAAGGAGGAGGAGAAAGAACAAGAGGAAAGAGGAGAAAAGAGGAGGGAAAGAGGAAGGACATATTGCCAACCCATATATTTTGGAAGAGAGTGGACGGGAAAAGTGTTGATAAAAATGGAGATAGAGAGAAAACTAATAGAGATAGAGAGAAACGGATGGCACGAGAAGAAAGAGGAAAGATTGTTCTATAAGTGGACGGAAAGAAGAGGAGAAAGAACAAGAGGAAAGAGGAGAAAAGAGGAGGGAAAGAGGAAGGACATATTGCTACCTAATATATTTTGGAAGAGAGTGGACGGGAAAACTGTTGATAAAAATAGACATAGAGAGAAAACGAGAGAAGGTAAAGAAAAACGGATAACACGAGAAGAAAGAAGAAAGATTGTTCTATAAGTGGACGGAAAGAAGAGGAGAAAGAACAAGAGGAAAGAGGAGAAAAGAGGAGGGAAAGAGGAAGGACATATTGCTACCTCATATATTTTGGAAGAGAGTGGACGGGAAAACTGTTGATAAAAATGGAGATAGAGAGAAAACGAGAGAATATAACGAAAAACGGATAAACGAGAAGAAAGAGGAAGGATTGTCCTATAAGTGGACGGAAAGAGGATGAGAAAAAATAGGAGGAAAAAGGAGAAAAGAGGAGGGAAAGAGGAAGGACATATTGCCAACCCATATATTTTGGAAGAGAGTGGACGGGAAAAGTGTTGATAAAAATGAAAATAGAGAGAAAACTAATAAAAATAGAGAGAAACGGATAACACGAGAAGAAAGAGGAAAGATTGTCCTATCAGTGGACGGAAGGAGGAGGAGAAAGAACAAGAGGAAAGAGGAGAAAAGAGGAGGGAAAGAGGAAGGACATATTGCTACCTCATATATTTTGGAAGAGAGTGGACGGGAAAAGTGTTGATAAAAATGGAGATAGAGAGAAAACTAATAGAGATAGAGAGAAACGGATAACACGAGAAGAAAGAGGAAAGATTGTTCTATAAGTGGATGGAAAGAAGAGGAGAAAGAACAAGAGGAAATAGGAGAAAAGAGGAGGGAAAGAGGAAGGACATATTGCCAACCCATATATTTTGGAAGAGAGTGGACGGGAAAACTGTTGATAAAAATGGAGATAGAGAGAAAACTAATAAAAACAGAGAGAAACGGATAACACGAGAAGAAAGAGGAAAGATTGTCCTATAAGTGGACGGAAAGAGGAGGAGAAAGAACAAGAGGAAAGAG
>NW_026112187.1:157500-160000 GCF_024679095.1 Eriocheir sinensis | reverse complement strand
CTACTACTACTACTACTACTACTACTACTACTACTACAACACATATGGGCCTACAACCAAATGTATGTAGACCTATTTGAATGTTTTTCTCGTTAATCTTGCAACCAGCTTATCCAGAACATTGTCCAAATTTAAGTTCCGGAGCTCAGACGGTTTTCTCTGCATTACTGCCAAATAGTTGAGCTTTTCGTCTTTCAGAGTGGATCGCAGGTAATTCTTAACCCGTGTAGCAGCGTCGGGTCAAATTTGTGGCTTTACCGTGTAGCAGCGACGGGCCAAATTTGTGGCTTTACCGTGTAGCAGCGACGGGCCAAATTTGTGGCTTTACCGTGTAGCAGCGACGGGCCAAATTTGTGGCTTTACCGTGTAGCAGCGACGGGCCAAATTTGTGGCTTTACCGTGTAGCAGCGACGGGCCAAATTTGTGGCTTTACCGTGTAGCAGCGACGGGCCAAATTTGTGGCTTTACCGTGTAGCAGCGACGGGCCAAATTTGTGGCTTTACAGTGTAGCAGCGACAGGCCAAATTTGTGGCTATACCGTGTAGCAACGACAGGCCAAATTTGTGGCTTTACCGTGTAGCAGCGACGGGCCAAATTTGTGGCTTTACCGTGTAGCAGCGACAGGGCCAAATTTGTGGCTTGACCGTGTAGCTGCGACAGGCCAAATTTGTGGCTTTACCATGTAGCAGCGACAGGGCAAATTTGTGGCTTTACCGTGTAGCAGCGACGGGCCAAATTTGTGGCTTTACCGTGTAGCTGCGACGGGCCAAATTTATTGGCTTTACCGTGTAGCGACAGGCCAAATTTGTGGCTTTACCGTGTAGCAGCGACAGGCCAAATTTGTGGCTTTACCGTGTAGCAACGACGGGCCAAATTAGTGGCTTTAACGTGTACCAACGACAGGCCAAATTTGTGGCTTTACCGTGTACCAACGACAGGCCAAATTGTGGCTTTACCATGTAGCAACGACAGGCCAAATTTGTGGCTTTACCGTGTAGCAACGACAGGCCAAATTTGTGGCTTTACCATGTAGCAGCGACGGGCCAAATTTGTGGCTTTACCGTGTAGCAGCGACAGGCCAAATTTGTGGCTTTACCGTGTACCAGCGACGGGCCAAATTTGTGGCTTTACCGTGTACCAGCGACGGGCCAAATTTGTGGCTTTACCGTGTAGCAGCGACGGGCCAAATTTGTGGCTTCACCGTGTAGCAGCGATGGGCCAAATTTGTGGCTTTACCGTGTAGCAGTGACGGGCCAAATTTGTGGCTTTACCGTGTGGCAGTGACGGGCCAAATTTGTGGCTTTACCATGTAGCAGCGACGGGCCAAATTTGTGGCTTTACCATGTAGCAGCGACGGGCCAAATTTCTGCCATGATATAAACCTCCCAAAATAGATGATACATAAACTGATCACAAATGCTTTGATATATATTATGAAATGGTTTGTGTGAGTGATGATTCTTTCTCATAATTTTGCTTGGAGGGACCTTTAACCTAACCTAACCTAACCTAACCTAACCTAACCTAACCTAACCTAACCTAACCTAACCTAACCTGAGATACATGACCCTCGCAGCTACCAGGTTAAAACGCTTCAGTGCAGAAAAAAAGACTTCTGACAAGTAAATGCGTAGACGAATGTTAACGTTCAGAAAAGTATCCGAGCTCATCTCTCTCTCTCTCTCTCTCTCTCTCTCTCTCTCTCTCTCTCTCTCTCTCTCTCTCTCTCTCTCTCTCTCTCTCTCTCTCTCTCTCTCTCTCTCTCTCTCTCTCTCTCTCTCTCTCTGTGTGTGTGTGTGTGTGTGTGTGTGTGTGTGTGTGTGTCTCTCTCTCTCTCTCTCTCTCTCTCTCTCTCTCTCTCTCTCTCTCTCTCTCTCTCTCTCTCTCTCTCTCTCTCTCTCTCTCAATGCAATAAAAGTTCCCCTTATTTTCATCCTTTTGAGTAAGCCACGCATCAGATTCAAGTTCTTTCATGTGCTCTTGGAAATTATCAATGTCCGCACCGTGACCCTGCATCTCAGTGACCTGCACGATCCGTCCACCAGGCTGACTATCGAGGACATATCGGAAAATGCAACACAGCTTGTCAAAGTGGCTTATATCAGGGGAGGAGTCGACAGAAATTGAATAACATTTAGCTTTATTTTTTTTTTTTTTTTTCACAACAAAGGAGGCAGGTCAAGGGCACACAAAAAAGAAAACAATAAAAAGCTAAAAAGCGCTAAACTCAATTAAAAAAAATTAAAAGAAAAGCGAGTCAAATTCAGGAGAGAGAGTGTCTGATACCCTCCTCTTGAAAAAAAAACTCAAGTCGTGGGCAGGAGGAAATACAGAGTTCAGAGTCTACCAGCGTGAGGGATGAAAAGATGCTGGTTAACTCTTGCATAAGTTTGGACAGTATAGGGATGAATGAAGATGCTGGTTAACTCTTGCATAAGGGGTTTGGACAGTACAGGGATGAAAGAGTGAAGATGCTGGTTAACTCTTGCATAAGGGGTTT
>NW_026112187.1:145000-150000 GCF_024679095.1 Eriocheir sinensis | reverse complement strand
CTCTCTCTCTCTCTCTCTCTCTCTCTCTCTCTCTCTCTCTCTCTCTCTCTCTCTCTCTCTCTCTCTCTCTCTCTCTCTCTCTCGTTCATTTTTGACCACCGAGGTAAAGATATTATCTCTCTCTCTCTCTCTCTCTCTCTCTCTCTCTCTCTCTCTCTCTCTCTCTCTCTCTCTCTCTCTCTCTCTCTCTCTCTCTCTCTCTCTCTCTCTCTCTCTTGTAACACCAGCCCAAATCAGACAAAGCTATCCTCTCTCTCTCTCTCTCTCTCTCTCTCTCTCTCTCTCTCTCTCTCTCTCTCTCTCTCTCTCTCTCTCTCTCTCTCTCTCTCTCTCTCTCTCTCAAAACTAAATGTTACAATGAATGACAGTTGGTAGAAGAGAGAGAAAGAAGAAGAAGAAAAGTATTATTATTATTATTAGTATTAGTAGTAACAGCAGTAGTAATAGTAGTAGTAGTAGTAGTAGTAGTAGTAGTAGTAGTAGTAGTAACAGTAGTAGTTGTAGTAGTAGTAATAGTAGTAGTAGTAGTAGTAGTAGTAGTATACATTTAACATCCGTAGAGTTATCCAAAGTAGAACGGCCACTACTACTACTACTACTACTACTACTACTACTACTACTACTACTACTACTACAGCAATGATTAGTGACTTATACGAAGAAAAAAAAAGTTCCCATAAAAACACCGATTGCTAAGTAACGACTGGGTGTTTGTGCGTGTGTTTGTGCGTGTGGATAGAGGGATGAATGGGCTACGATTTGGTGTAAAGTGAGTTCGAAAAAGTGGAGTGTAAAGTGGAGAAAAGTGGAGGTGAAGTGGAGGGGAAAAGTAGGGCACGCGGCGTTTACGAGGGGACATGATTCCAAGCCTTCACGCTGCCTATATATACCGAGAATGTCTGTAACGTCGAACATATCACTTGGTTGTCAATTTCTTTACTTCCTCTTTTCTCCTCTTTCCTCTTGCTTTTCCTCTTCCTCCTTCCGTCCACTTATAGAACAATCTCTCGTCTTTCTTCTGGTGTTATCCGATTCTTTCTATCTCTATTTATTCTCTCTCAATCTTCCTTTTTATCAAGACTTTTCCTATTCCATTTCGTCAAAAAATCGCTAGGTTCTAATTTTGACCTCTCTTTTGTTCCTCTTTTTCTCCTCTTTCCTCTTGTGCCTTCTCTTCTTCTTTCCGTCCACTTATAGAACAATCTCTCGTCTTTCTTCTGGTCTTATCCGTTTCTTGCTATCTTTATTTGTTATCTCTATATCTCCAGTTTTATCAACACTTTTTAATCGGTCCATCTTCCAAAATGTTGCTGGTTGATATATGTCCTTCCTCTTCTCCTCCTCTTTTCTCCTCTTTCCTCTTGCTCCTCCTCTTCCTCTTTCCGTCCACTTATAGAACAATCTCTCGTTTTTCTTCTGGTGTTATCCGTTTCTCTCTATCGTTATTTGTGTTCTCTATATCTCCAGTTTTATTAACACTTTTTAATCGGTCCATCTTCCAAAATGTTGCTGGTTGATATATATCCTTCTTCTTCTCCTCCTCTTTTCTCCTTTTTCCTCTTTCTCCTCCTCTTCCTCTTTCCGTCCACTTATAGAAAAATCTCTCGTCTTTCTTCTGGTGTTATCCGATTCTTTCTATCTTTATTTGTTATCTCTCAATCTTCCTTTTTATCAAGACTTTTCCTATTCCATTTCGTCAAAAAATCGCTAGGTTCTAATTTTGACTTCTCACATGTTCATCTTTTTCTCCTCTTTCCTCTTGTGCCTCCTTATCCTCTTTCCGTTCACTTATAGAACAATCTCTCCTCTTTCTTCTGGTCTTATTCGTTTCTCGCTATCTTTATTTGTTATCTCTATATCTCCAGTTTTATCAACACTTTTTAATCGGTTCATCTTCCAAAATGTTGCTGGTTGATACTTGTCCTTCCTCTTCTCCTCCTCTTTTCTCCTTTTTCCTCTTTCTCCTCCTCTTTCTCTTTCCGTCCACTTATAGAACAATCTCTCGTCTTTCTTCTGGTGTTATCCGATTCTTTCTATCTCTATTTGTTCTCTCTCAATCTTCCTTTTTATCAAGACTTTTTCTATTCCATTTCGTCAAAAAATCGCTAGGTTCTAATTTTGACTTCTCTTTTGTTCCTCTTTTTCTCCTCTTTCCTCTTGTGCCTCCTTATCCTCTTTCCGTGAACTTATAGAACAATTTTTCTTCTTTCTTCTGGTGTTATCCGTTTCTCGCTATTTTTATTTGTTATCTCTATATCTCCAGTTTTATCAACACTTTTCCATTGATCCATCTTCCAAAATGTTGCTGGTTGATACTTGTCCTTCCTCTTCTCCTCCTTTTTTCTCCTCTTTCCTCTTGGTTCTTCTCTTCCTCCTTCCGTCCATTTATAGAGCAATTTCTCTTCTTTCTTCTGGTCTCATCTGTTTTTCGCTATCTTTATTTGTTTTTTGTCTATCTCCGGTTTTATCAACACTTTTCCATCGATCCATCCTCCAAAATGTTGCAGGTTGATACTTGTCCTTCCTCTTCTCCTCCTCTTTTCTCCTCTTTCCTCTTGCTCCTCCTCTTCCTCTTTCCGTCCACTTATAGAACAATCTCTCGTCTTTCTTCTGGTGTTATCCGTTTCTCGCTATCTTTATTTGTTTTCTCTATATCTTCGTTTTTATCGGCATTTTTTTAAGCATATTCTACTCAGCACGACTCAAAACGCAAGAGCTCTTCTGCCCATGAACAACATTCTCTTCTTAGAACCGTGCCGAATGCCTTGCTTAAGAAAAAAGTCTTGATAAAAATGGAGATAGAGAAAAAACGAATAAAGATAGAGAGAAACAGATAGGACGAGGAGAAAGAGGAAAGATTGTTCTATAAGTGGACGGAAAGAGGAAGAGGACGATCAAGAGGAAAGAGGAGAAAAGAGGATATAAAGAGGAGGGATATACTCTAAACTCATACGTTTCAAGAGTCAACCAGCATCTTCACTCTTTCATCCCTGTACTGTCCCAATCCCTTATGCAAGAGTTAACCAGCATCTTCACTCTTTCATCCCTGTACTGTCCCAATCCCTTATGTAAGAGTTAACCAGCATCTTCACTCTTTCATCCCTATACTGTCCCAATCCCTTATGCAAGAGTTAACCAGCATCTTCACTCTTTCATCCCTGTACTGTCCCAATCCCTTATGCAAGAGTTAACCAGCATCTTCACTCTTTCATCCCTGTACTGTCCCAATCCCTTATGCAAGAGTTAACCAGCATCTTCACTCTTTCATCCCTGTACTGTCCCAATCCCTTATGCAAGAGTTAACCAGCATCTTCACTCTTTCATCCCTGTACTGTCCCAATCCCTTATGCAAGAGTCAACCAGCATCTTCACTCTTTCATCCCTGTACTGTCCCAATCCCTTATGCAAGAGTCAACAAGCATCTTCACTCTTTCATCCCTGTACTGTCCCAATCCCTTATGCAAGAGTTAACCAGCATCTTCACTCTTTCATCCCTGTACTGTCCCAATCCCTTATGCAAGAGTTAACCAGCATCTTCACTCTTTCATCCCTGTACTGTCCCAATCCCTTATGCAAGAGTTAACCAGCATCTTCACTCTTTCATCCCTATACTGTCCCAATCCCTTATGCAAGAGTTAACCAGCATCTTCACTCTTTCATCCCTGTACTGTCCCAATCCCTTATGCAAGAGTTAACAAGCATCTTCACTCTTTCATCCCTATACTGTCCCAATCCCTTATGCAAGAGTTAACCAGCATCTTCACTCTTTCATCCCTATACTGTCCCAATCCCTTATGCAAGAGTTAACCAGCATCTTCACTCTTTCATCCCTATACTGTCCCAATCCCTTATGCAAGAGTTAACCAGCATCTTCACTCTTTCATTCCTGTACTGTCCCAATCCCTTATGCAAGAGTTAACCAGCATCTTCACTCTTTCATCCCTGTACTGTCCCAATCCCTTATGCAAGAGTTAACCAGCATCTTCACTCTTTCATCCCTATACTGTCCCAATCCCTTATGCAAGAGTTAACCAGCATCTTCACTCTTTCATCCCTGTACTGTCCCAATCCCTCATGCAAGAGTTAACCAGCATCTTCACTCTTTCATCCCTACAGACGAGTTCCAGGAATTGATAGATTTCCCGCTGCCTGCCTTTCCATGTTTCTCTCTCTCTCTCTCTCTCTCTCTCTCTCTCTCTCTCTCTCTCTCTCTCTCTCTCTCTCTCTCTCTCTCTCTCTCTCTCTCTCTCTCTCTCTCTCTCTCTCTCTCTCTCTCTCTCTCTCTCTCTCTCTCTCTCTAATGAATGAATTTAACACTGATTTCTCTCTCTCTCTCTCTCTCTCTCTCTCTCTCTCTCTCTCTCTCTCTCTCTCTCTCTCTCTCTCTCTCTCTCTCTCTCTCTCTCTCTCTCTCTCTCTCTCTCTCTCTCTCTCTCTCTCTCTCTCTCTCTCTCTCTCTCTCTCTCTCTCTCTCTCTCTCTCTCTCTAATAGGGGGAGGAGGAGGAAGAGGAGGAGGAGGAAGAGAAGGAGGAATAGGAGGAGTAAGAGGAGGATTACATAGAAATACATAGAAATACCCCAACACCTGAAAAACTATGGGTCTCTGGCGAGGGTGTCTGTTTAATACCGGTACTACTTGTAATCTACGTGTGGCAGAACAGGACAGAATAGATGAAGGCTCCTCCCCTCCCACCTCTCCCTCCGGCCGGCAGGAAATACTTAGAAGAGAACACCATGTACTTTTAAGGAAGAAAGGGATATGGATATTTTACAGTAGAGAGAGAAATAAGAGGAAATTATTAACCCTTAACTTACGCTACTGGTAAACTAAGCCGTGGGGGATAGTGACTTCATTACGTAAGAAGAAGGAGGAGGAGGAGGAGGAGGAGGAGGAGGAGGAAGAAGAAGGATAAAGAATGAGAGAGAGAGAGAGAGAGAGAGAGAATTTGTTGTGAATTGACCGTGTGTGTGTGTGTGTGTGTGTGTGTGTGTGTGTGTG
>NW_026112187.1:130000-132500 GCF_024679095.1 Eriocheir sinensis | reverse complement strand
CGATTTCAACATTTTAGATAATTTTTGGGGAAGGATATTTGAATTTTCATTCCGTTATCATCAAAATTCTTAGGATTTTTTGAGAATTTGAACTTTTCTGTTAAATTAGGATAGCAAATATATGAACTTTTTACGTTTCTTTAGATTTCAAACTTTTTTACATGATTATTTAGGCAGAACTTTTTATTCACGCTTTTCATATATTTCTTGAGATTGATGATAATTTGAACTTTTGTTAAATTGAAATAGGAAATTTATGAACTTTTTACGTTTTTTTTTTAGATTTCAAACTTTTTAATATAATTTTCGGGGAAGAGCATTTGACCTTGTTTTACGTTTTTTGATGTATTTAAAATTTTTGAAAATTTGAACTTTTGTTAAATTAGAATAGAAAATATATGAACTTTTTACGTTTCTTTAAATTTCAAACTTTTTATATGATTTTCGGGGAAGAACATTTGAAACGTTTTTTTTTAAGTATTTCTTAAGATTTTTGAAAATTTGTACTTTTCTTCATATAGGGGTCGAACTTTTTTTCATATTTCTTCAGATTTTTTAAGAATTTGTATATTTTGAGGATTTGAATTGCTAAGAATTTTCTGATATAGACTTTTTTCTCTCTATTAAATTAAGTTAAAACAATAAAGACATTAAACTTTTTACTGATAAGGTTGAAAGTAGGTTTTATATATATACAGTTAAGTTTATAGTAGTGTTTAAGAAATTCTCTCTCTCTCTCTCTCTCTCTCTCTCTCTCTTCTTCCTCCTCCTCCTCAAATAATAATAATAATAATAATAATAATAATAATAATAATAATAATAATAATAATAATAATAATAATAATAATAATAACAATAATAACAGTGAAAAAGACAAACCTAGTCGCCTATGTAACTCTATGTAATTTTAGAATATTATTATTATTATTATTATTATTATTATTATTATTATTATTATTATTACTTAAGAAAATGATGATATTGGTATATGTACGAGAGAGAGAGAGAGAGAGAGAGAGAGAGAGAGAGAGAGAGAGAGAGAGAGAGAGAGAGAGAGAGAGAGAGAGAGAGAGAGAGAGAGAGAGAGAGAGAAATATTTTTGATCTTTTGAAAATAAAAAATGAAGTAAGTAATTTCGTTTTATTCCTACCGAGAGAGAGAGAGAGAGAGAGAGAGAGAGAGAGAGAGAGAGAGAGAGAGAGAGAGAGAGAGAGAGAGAGAGAGAGAGAGAGAGAGAGAGAGAGAGAGAGAGAGAGAGAGAGAGAGAGAGAGAGAGAGAGAGAGAGAGAGAGAGAGAGATGGACACACACACACACACACACACGGGCATACTACCGCGCGGCTTTTTCCCGCGCGGTTCGTCTGCAGCAGGGCACAGAATTGTTCAAGATGGAGGACGTTAGGATGAGAGTGACCTATGTGTTTACAATGAAAAACCTCCCGTCTGAAGGATTCCATAGACTTCTAGAGTATTCAGAACCGCCTGGCGCCGCACGGATAATTGCCGCGCGGGAATTAAGCCGCGCGGCCATCGTTTTCTAAATCGCGCGGGAAAAAAAACGCTCGTGTGAAGGGGGCTTATGAGGCGGCATCCTTCCGTGTTGTAGAGCCAGCAAGCAGATAACATCCAGTCACATAAACAGACCAAAAATGATGTGTTTGTCAAGGGATGCTGGGGTCAGTATTGGTAAGTAGAAAGTTTCGTTTAGTCGGCGCAACATCTGTGGTCATATGCTGGAGAGAGACAGAAGGGGAAGGAATTATAGAAGGGAAAGTAGAAATAATAATAATAATAATAATAATAATAATAATAATAATAATAATAATAATAATAATAATAATTGCTATATGGAAAAGAGAGTATGAGAAAAAGTGAAATAGCTCTAAAGTGAGACAGTCTAATGTGAGATAGTGGATGGGTTAGAGAGAGGAATGGTGTAGCTTTAATTTGATGCATGGTAGGCTGGGTTAGAGCTAGCTTTAATGTGAGAAAATGAGCAGAAAGACAGAGGAACAAAAAACTCAGACAGTATTGGTGAAGGAGAAGTAGCGAGAAAAAGTGAGATAGCTCTAAAGTGAGACAGTTCTAATGTGAGATAGTGGGTGGGTTAGAGAGAGGAATGGTGTAGCTTTAATTTGATGCATGGTAGGCTGGGTTAGAGCTAGCTTTAATGTGAGAAAGTGAGCAAGAAAGAGAGAGTAACAAAGAAATCAGACAGTATTGGTGAAGGAGAAGTAGTGAGAAAAAGTGAGATAGCTCTAATGTGAGACAGTTCTAATGTGAGATAGTGGGTGGGTTAGAGAGAGGAATGGTGTAGCTTTAATTTGATGCATGGTAGGCTGGGTTAGAGCTAGCTTTAATGTGAGAAAGTGAGCAAGAAAGAGCGAGGAGCAAATAAACCAGACAGTATTGGTGAAGGAGAAGTAGTGAGAAAAAGTGAGATAGCTCTAAAGTGAGACAGTTCTAATGTGAGATAGTGGGTGGGTTAGAGAGAGGAGT
>NW_026112187.1:105000-115000 GCF_024679095.1 Eriocheir sinensis | reverse complement strand
AAAATCGTAAGCAGTTATTTTAAATTGTTTCAGTATTTTATTATTATTTTTTTTTCCCAGTGAAGGAGGAAGCATCCAGAGGGACAGACAGGAGTGAGGACAAATAAGTCCGCTGATCGCTGCCCCGACGCAGGCGTGCACGGCCCCGTGGTGACGCCGGGGGTGCAGGCGGTGCAGGCCGGGGCGCCAGCTGCCTCCACGCCGCGCCCGACAGGACAGGCTCACCCCGGGGCCGCCCTACCTTGGGGCCCGGCCTGCCCACCACATGGTCGTTGCCCCGGGCGCGGCGGCCTGTTTACCCCCCCCCCCCACACACACACGCCACTGTTTTACCTGTCTCGTGTTCTCGTTACGGCAGGCTCCAACGCGGCCTGCCGGTCATTTCACAGCCAGGGGCCAGGCCTTGCCGCGTGCCTGCACCAGCGGCGTGGCGAGTGTTTCCAGGGCCAGGCGTGGAGAAAACTTGTGTTCCTCAGCAGCGGCCGCCCTGCTGTGTGTACTGGACCCGGCCATGCACCGAGGGCTGTGCTACACGCTGGCCTGAGGCTGTGTGGCCACGGGGACGAATCCGCCGCCGGCCTGCTGCGGCGGGGGCGGCGGGGCAGGCAGCAGGGCAAGGCCTGCTTTACTTAACCCCGCGGGGGGATATATACCCCACACTGTCCTGCAACCCCATCCCGCAGCACCAGCCGTTGGCCCCGCCCCGCCCCGGCCCGCCCCGCCCCGCCGGCAGTATTAGTTTTTTTGTCCTCGCGGGTACTGATTGCTTTGGCGACAAGTAACCAATTATGTCCAGGGTTGGTCATTTTTATGATTTAAAAATATATAAAAAAATATAAATATATATAATAATGATTTTATATATATATATATATATATATATATATATATATATATATATATATATATATATATATATATATATATATATATATATATATATATATATATATATATATATATATATATATATATATATATATATATATATATATATATATATATATATATATATATATATATATATATATATATATATATATATATATATATATATATATATATATATATATATATATATATATATATATATATATATATATATATATATATATATATATATATATATATATATATATATATATATATATATATATATATATATATATATATATATATATATATATATATATATATATATATATATATATATATATATATATATATATATATATATATATATATATATATATATATATATATATATATATATCTCCTGGTGAGTGATTTTAAAGTCTCCCTCGGTAAGTTTATGGCCCGTAAGTGTGAGCACAGTCGAAGATACATACTCGTTCAGTACTTGTTTGTAGTTGGTACAGGAGCAGGTTTAGGACAGACAGAGTTGCCTGCAGTTGTCATTTTCCTGACAGCATTATATTATCACCACACACACACAGAATACCATCTTTTAGTCTGTTACTGTTTGCTTGCTTGGTGACCTTGGTTACTATTATGATACATTGCCTGCCAAGTTAGTAAGGCGGAGGATTTATTACATACTAGTAAAAATATTTGTCAACTTGGCAACATTACGGCAAGGATTAACTCATCTCAGTCGTCAGTTCATACTTATAAATTTATAATAATGTAGGATTTTTTTGGGGGGTACATACCTTGATGAGGATAAATGAATCATTGCACATGAATAGCTTGTTTTACTGTACCATGTTTGGAGCACACCATTTAACTTATGGAATACTTTGTCAAAAAAAAAAAAAAAAAAAAAAAAAAAAATTCGTAAAAAAATCAATGATTTAAACATTTGATTAAACCAATTTGATTTACTTATTGCCAAGCCTGATTATTACTGGACCAGCCTCACGATTACTGTGTTCTGAGGTGCGGGGTGTGTGTGTCAGGGCCCCGTGTGTCTTTCGATGATTAGTAATTCCGGCGTGGGCCGCGCGTGTCCACAGACATTAAGAAAACGTTCACGGCGGCGGCTGAGTGGCCAGCGTGCGGGCGCCGTGTGCTGCGGGGCCCAGGTTCAAGTCCCGCTCGCCGTTACTAGGTGACAGCTTTCAGCCCTCGCCGAGTGGCCCAACACCACCACGTGCTGCCCCAGGACCGCCGCCAGCCCGGCCTCTGGGCAGACTCTCCACAAGGAGCAAAGGGGGATCAGCTTGAGCCAAACAAGATGGCGCCACTACAAACACTTGCCTGTGCCACGAACGGGCTGGGACGACCATCAGGCCCACCAAGAGCCTGCCGCTGCAGCACACCGAACCAAAAAAATAATCTATATCTATCTTTATCTCTATGTATGTGTGTATGTATGTATAGATCTATATATATATCTATAGATATATATATATATATATATATATATATATATATATATATATATATATATATATATATATATATATATATATATATATATATTAGTGATGTATCAAATGTCGGATATCAGAGATCTGCAGATGTATATGTGGATGCCATATGTACATATTTTGTGGATGTGGATATCAGTTTGTAGCAAACTGTGCCAGATGGCACCTGTGTGTGCCACAGCACCCAATGCTTCTTAATTACAAGTCACTTGTAACTTTTAGTACTCTCTCTCTCTCTCTCTCTCTCTCTCTCTCTCTCTCTCTCTCTCTCTCTCTCTCTCATAGTACACAGTACATACAGTACTATTACTCTCTCTCTCTCTCTCTCTCTCTCTCATTCTCTCTCATTCTCTCTCATTCTCTCATTCTCTCTCATTATCTCTCTCTCTCTCTCTCTCTCTCTCTCTCTCTCTCTCTCTCTCTCTCTCTCTCTCTCTCTCTCTCTCTCTCTCTCTCTCATAGTACACAGTACATACAGTACTATTACTCTCTCTCTCTCTCTCTCTCTCTCTCTCTCTCTCTCTCTCTCTCTCTCTCTCTCATAGTAAACAGTAAATACAGAAATATTACACTCTCTCTCTCTCTCTCTCTCTCTCTCTCTCTCTCTCTCTCTCTCTCTCTCTCTCTCTCTCTCTCTCTCATAGTACACAGTACATACAGTACTATTACTCTCTCTCTCTCTCTCTCTCTCTCTCTCTCTCTCTCTCTCTCTCTCTCTCTCATAGTACACAGTACATACAGTACTATTACTCTCTCTCTCTCTCTCTCTCTCTCTCTCTCTCTCTCTCTCTCTCTCTCATAGTACAGTACATACAGTACTATTACTCTCTCTCTCTCTCTCTCTCTCTCTCTCTCTCGCTCACACACACTCTCTCAA
The DNA here is from genome assembly GCF_024679095.1 of Eriocheir sinensis. Lineage (NCBI taxonomy): Eukaryota > Metazoa > Arthropoda > Malacostraca > Decapoda > Varunidae > Eriocheir > Eriocheir sinensis. The sequence continues at coordinate 111,730 of NW_026112187.1, read as the reverse complement.
ACATCTATTACTCTCTCTCTCTCTCTCTCTCTCTCTCTCTCTCTCTCTCTCTCTCTCTCTCTCTCTCTCTCTCTCTCATAGTACACAGTACATACAGTACTATTACACAGTACACACACACACACACTTTTACAAATGTACGAGTCTGTGGCTGTGTAATGTTTGGAGTGTGCTGTACTGTGTAGGGAGTCTGTGGCTGTGTAATGTTTGGAGTGTGCTGTACTGTGTAGGGAGTCTGTGGCTGTGTAATGCTTGGAGTGTGCTGTACTGTGTAGGGAGTCTGTGGCTGTGTAATGCTTGGAGTGTGCTGTACTGTGTAGGGAGTCTGTGGCTGTGTAATGCTTGGAGTGTGCTGTACTGTGTAGGGAGTCTGTGGCTGTGTAATGTTTGGAGTGTGCTGTACTGTGTAGGGAGTCTGTGGCTGTGTAATGCTTGGAGTGTGCTGTACTGTGTAGGGAGTCTGTGGCTGTGTAATGTTTGGAGTGTGCTGTACTGTGTAGGGAGTCTGTGGCTGTGTAATGCTTGGAGTGTGCTGTACTGTGTAGGGAGTCTGTGGCTGTGTAATGTTTGGAGTGTACTGTACTGTGTAGGGAGTCTGTGGCTGTGTAATGTTTGGAGTGTGCTGTACTGTGTAGGGAGTCTGTGGCTGTGTAATGTTTGGAGTGTACTGTACTGTGTAGGGAGTCTGTGGCTGTGTAATGTTTGGAGTGTACTGTACTGTGTAGGGAGTCTGTGGCTGTGTAATGTTTGGAGTGTACTGTACTGTGTAGGGAGTCTGTGGCCGTGTAACGTTTGGAGTGTATCTGCCACGCCCTGCTGGTGTGTGTGTGTGTGTGTGTGTGTGTGTGTGTGTGTGTGTGTGTGTGTGTGTGTGCAGTCGTTTCCGTTATATATCTACAAAACATCTTCCGATCACTTAAACGTAAATAAAATCTTGTGTGGTAATTGTTTCAAGGATTTGACCACTGAACGGATAACCGCCCACAATGTCTTTCCGTCAGTAATGGAAATAGTCTGGCGCCAACACACGACCACCACAAACACTACCAAAAAAGTGTTTCCCGTGGCACTACAGCGGGAGTTTTGAGGCGCGCGCAGAACATTCCCAGGACCGACGCCGCTGGCCGCATGTGGTGAACAGCCAGACTGCTCCCCCACTAATAAAAAGACCTGGGAGTGTATGTTACCAGGCTACCAGTGAAGGGATATCCAGCACACCAATACCACATGGGAAACACTCCACTATCCACCACAGAGGCAGAGAAAGACCTGGGAGTGTATGTTACCAGGCTACCAGTGAAGGGATATCCAGCACACCAATACCACATGGGAAACACTCCACTATCCACCACAGGGGCAGAGAAAGACCTGGGAGTGTATGTTACCAGGCTACCAGTGAAGGGATATCCAGCACACCAATACCACATGGGAAACACTCCACTATCCACCACAGAGGCAGAGAAAGACCTGGGAGTGTATGTTGCCAGGCTACCAGTGAAGGGATATCCAGCACACCAATACCACATGGGAAACACTCCACTATCCACCACAGAGGCAGAGAAAGACCTGGGAGTGTATGTTACCAGGCTACCAGTGAAGGGATATCCAGCACACCAATACCACATGGGAAACACTCCACTATCCACCACAGAGGCAGAGAAAGACCTGGGAGTGTATGTTACCAGGCTACCAGTGAAGGGATATCCAGCACACCAATACCACATGGGAAACACTCCACTATCCACCACAGAGGCAGAGAAAGACCTGGGAGTGTATGTTACCAGGCTACCAGTGAAGGGATATCCAGCACACCAATACCACATGGGAAACACTCCACTATCCACCACAGAGGCAGAGAAAGACCTGGGAGTATGTTACCAGGCTACCAGTGAAGGGATATCCAGCACACCAATACCACATGGGAAACACTCCACTATCCACCACAGAGGCAGAGAAAGACCTGGGAGTATGTTACCAGGCTACCAGTGAAGGGATATCCAGCACACCAATACCACATGGGAAACACTCCACTATCCACCACAGAGGCAGAGAAAGACCTGGGAGTGTATGTTACCAGGCTACCAGTGAAGGGATATCCAGCACACCAATACCACATGGGAAACACTCCACTATCCACCACAGAGGCAGAGAAAGACCTGGGAGTGTATGCCAGGCTACCAGTGAAGGGATATCCAGCACACCAATACCACATGGGAAACACTCCACTATCCACCACAGAGGCAGAGAAAGACCTGGGAGTGTGTGTTACCAGGCTACCAGTGAAGGGATATCCAGCACACCAATACCACATGGGAAACACTCCACTATCCACCACAGAGGCAGAGAAAGACCTGGGAGTGTGTTACCAGGCTACCAGTGAAGGGATATCCAGCACACCAATACCACATGGGAAACACTCCACTATCCACCACAGAGGCAGAGAAAGACCTGGGAGTGTGTGTTACCAGGCTACCAGTGAAGGGATATCCAGCACACCAATACCACATGGGAAACACTCCACTATCCACCACAGAGGCAGAGAAAGACCTGGGAGTGTATGTTACCAGGCTACCAGTGAAGGGATATCCAGCACACCAATACCACATGGGAGCCTCACCACATTTCGGGCACAGGAAAAGACGCCTGGCTCTCGAGGTGTAAAGAAAACATGCCCCTGCCCCGCCCCGCCCCGCCCCGGCCTCCTCCTCCTGATGGGATTTCCCTGTCTCTCTCTTTTCTCCTCTTATGTATATCAAATGTTGAGCTGTGTTGTTCTCTCTCTCTCTCTCTCTCCTACCTCTGGAGATGCCCAGTGCGGAGTAGGAATCAGAGTGGACAAAATGCAGGTACAGATTGTTCTCCACCACGATCCTGAAGTGGGAATGCCGGGAATCGTACGCCACAAGCACATGGTCGCCCGGGCAGCAGGAACCCAGCCGCACCGCCCCCTGGAATGGTAGGAATGGGAATGGTAGGGGGGTGGGTCATAGTAGAGGTAGTACAGCTAACCCTCGATTTACATGTTTTTTAAGTAGTAGTAGTAGTAGTAGTAGTAGTAGTAGTAGTAGTAGAAGTAGTAGTAGTAGTAATAGTAGTAGTAGTAGTAGTAGTAGTAGTAGTAATAGTAGTAGTAGTAGTAATAGCAGTAGTAGTAGTAGTAGTAGTAATAGTAGTAGTAGTAGTAGTAGTAACACTCACCATACTATCCCGGATCTCACTGCAGCTCATGGAAGTGGCAGCAGACGCAGTAGTAGCAGTCCCAGTAGTAATAGTAGCAGTAGTAGTAGTAGTAGCAGTAGTAGTAGTAGTAGTAGTAGAAGTAGAAGTCAGCGGCTGGGAGACGAAGGAGCAGCGCTTGGCTTTGGATAGTTCATTCTCAAGGCTGCGAATCTGGTGCTGGAGACCATTCATTCGGACCTTATGGGAGAATAGTAGTAATAGTAGTAGTAGTAGTAGTAGGGGTGGTAGTAGAAGTAGTAGTTGTGGGGTGAGGAATAGTAGGTTCAAGATAGTCCTAATTCTTGTGGTGATAGTCATAACAGCGTAGGAGTTAGTATAGAGGATAGTCGTTGAATGGTCGACTATCACCTGACTATCGGGGTGGAAAATGTCCCAAAAAAAAAAAAATCAATGAAAAAGTGTTAGAAATGTCGGGAATTGAAAAAAAATGTTAGGAAATGTAAAATTGAAAGTAAATCTATTGAAAAAATGTGAAAAATTGTATTATGAAGAAAAGAAAATGATCAGGAAAATTAAATCTATATATATATGTGTGAATGTCTCTCTCTCTCTCTCTCTCTCTCTCTCTCTCTCTCTCTCTCTTACCTTCAAATCCAGATCTTTTTTTTCTCTCTCTCTCTCTCTCTCTCTCTCTCTCTCTCTCACTTACCTTCAAATCCAGATCCCTTCCTCCTCCTCCTCCTCCTTCTCTCTCTCTCTTACCTTCAAATCTAGATCCTTCCTCCTCTCTCTCACCTTCAAATCCAAGTTCTCCTCAACCACCTCCTCCTCTCTCTCACCTTCAAATCCAAGTTCTCCTCAACCAATTCTCTTCCTCCTCCTCCTCCTCCTCTCTCTCTCTCTCTCTCTCTCTCTCTCACTTACCTTCAAATCCAAGTTCTCCTCAACCAATTCTCTTCCTCCTCCTCCTCCACCTTCTTCCTCTCCTCCTCCTCCTCCTCCTCCTCCTCCTCCTCCTCCTCTTCTCTCCAGTTCTTCCGTAAGCAGGTTGACCTTGATCCGCAGGTCCTCGATGACCCGTTCTTTATCACGCTTGACCTGTTCCAACTCTCCGCTGAACTCCATCTGAAAGAGCGGAGAGATTTGAAAATACGCACATGAGAAATACGCACATGGGAAATACGCACATGGAAATACGCACATGGGAAATACGCACATGGAAATACGCACATGGGAAATACGCACATGGAAATACGCACATGGAAAATACACACATGGAAAATACACACATGGAAAATACACACATGGGAAATATGCACATGGGAAATACACACATGGAAAGACGCACATGGTAAATACGCACATGGGAAATATGCACATGGGAAATACACACATGGAAAGACGCACATGGTAAATACGCACATGGGAAATACGCACATGGAAAGACGCACATGGGAAATACGCACATGGGAAAGACGCACACGGAAAGATGCACACATATACACACGTACATGGAAGGTGAGGACACACATGCTATCTAGAATACGCACATGGGAAAGATGCACACAGAAACACACGTACATGGAAGGTCAGGAAACACATGTACACACTGCTATCTAGAATACGCACATGAGAAAGACGCACATGAAAGGTGAGCAAACACATGTACACACTGCTATCTAGAATACGCACATGGGAAAGACGCACATGGAAGGTCAGGAAACACACGTACACACTGCTATCTAGAATACGCACATGGGAAAGACGCACACAGAAACACACGTACATGGAAGGTCAGGAAACACATGTACACACTGCTATCTGGAATACGCACATGGGAAAGACGCACACAGAAACACACGTACATGGAAGGTCAGGAAACACATGTACACACTGCTATCTGGAATACGCACATGGGAAAGACGCACATGGAAGGTCAGGAAACACACGTACACACTGCTATCTGGAATACGCACATGGGAAAGACGCACATGGAAGGTCAGGAAACACATGTACACACTGCTATCTGGAATACGCACATGGGAAAGACGTACATGGAAGGTCAGGAAACACATGTACACACTGCTATCTGGAATACGCACATGGGAAAGACGTACATGGAAGGTCAGGAAACACATGTACACACTGCTATCTGGAATACGCACATGGGAAAGACGCACACAGAAACACACGTACATGGAAGGTCAGGAAACACACGTACACACTGCTATCTAGAATACGCACATGGGAAAGACGCACATGGAAGGTCAGGAAACACATGTACACACTGCTATCTAGAATACGCACATGGGAAAGACGCACACAGAAACACACGTACATGGAAGGTCAGGAAACACACGTACACACTGCTATCTAGAATACGCACATGGGAAAGACGCACACAGAAACACACGCACATGGAAGGTCAGGAAACACACGTACACACTGCTATCTAGAATACGCACATGGGAAAGACGCACACAGAAACACACGTACATGGAAGGTCAGGAAACACATGTACACACTGCTATCTAGAATACGCACATGAGAAAGACGCACATGGAAGGTCAGGAAACACATGTACACACTGCTATCTAGAATACGCACATGGGAAAGACGCACACAGAAACACACGTACATGGAAGGTCAGGAAACACATGTACACACTGCTATCTAGAATACGCACATGAGAAAGACGTACATGGAAGGTCAGGAAACACATGTACACACTGCTATCTGGAATACGCACATGAGAAAGACGTACATGGAAGGTCAGGAAATGCATGTACACACTGCTATCTGGAATACGCACATGAGTGTAGACGCACATGGAAAGATTTACATGACACACACACGCACACACACAAAAAAAATATATATATATAAATAACAAAATAAAATAAAATAAATAAAAGAAATAAAATAAAAAATTGGTTATATAAATTTTTTTTTATATTCAAGCGATTTTTTTTTAACTCTAATAATTTTTTGGTTGTGTGAGGCAACCAACACCACCACCACCACCACCACCACAACCAACACCACCACCACCACCACAACCACAACCACAACCACAACCACAACCCCATATGTATTTTAAATGGCTCCATATATATATATTTTAAATGGCTCCATATATATATATTTTAAATGGCTCCATATATATATTTTAAATGGCTCCATATATATATTTTAAATGGCTCCATATATATATATTTTAAATGGCTCCATATATATATATTTTAAATGGCTCCATATATATATATTTTAAATGGCTCCATATATATATATTTTAAATGGCTCCATATATATATATATTTTAAATGGCTCCATATATATATATTTTAAATGGCTCCATATATATATATTTTAAATGGCTCCATATATATATATTTTAAATGGCTCCATATATATATATTTTAAATGGCTCCATACTGGAATCAAACTTGCAGAAAACACCATTGATTCTTCATTCACTCAAGTTCCAGAGGGATGGGATGGGAAGGGATGGGATGGGAAGGAAAGGGATGGGATGGGAAGGGATGGTATT
>NW_026112187.1:57500-97500 GCF_024679095.1 Eriocheir sinensis | reverse complement strand
GTATTTGCTGGTGGTGCTAAACGCCCACTGTGAGCTCCACCCGCACTCCAATCTCCCGCGTATGAGTGTGTTCCAACATTAATTCTCACAACACAGCATTGACAATTGAGTGTGTTCTCCGCTAAATTTGGTGGAAAATCACGTCAGCCCAGCACGGCAAATCTACGGACGAGCAACTGGTGGATGTCCTTGCCCAATACAGCGACATTTTTGCATAGCTTCCCCTATCACCTGACTGATTCTTTAATGCTCCCTTGCCAGAGCCTGAAGGAGAGATGTCCGCAGTTCCCTCAATACGGCTGATCATCCCACACGCACTGACGTAAGTGTTAACATTCAACACTCCCTGAACGTGCATGTATGTCCGCAAGAGAGGCGTACATAACCGGCTCCTATAGATCTGGACCTCCTCTTTCCAATGGTGTTTTTGGTTTGTAGCTGTGATGAATAGTTTTTGAGATACAGAGGTTAAAAGAGACCCCCCATTGGGCTCCCCGAACGCGCCTGAGGGTATAGTCGCGTCCCGTCAAGCGCGCAAAGAAAGGGTTGAAACAGACCCCCCTCCCCCCGCTGGGCTGCCCGAGTGTGCCTAGGGGGGATAGTCGCTCCCCTCGCCACGTGGAAAGTTGGAAAGTTTTGTTTAGTCGGTGCAACATCTGTGGTCATATGCCGGAGAGAGACAGAAGGGGAAGGAATTATAGGAGAAGGGAAAGGAGAAAGTTTTGTTTAGTGGGCGCAACATCTGTGGTCATATGCCGGAGAGAGACAGAAGGGGAAGGAATTATAGGAGAAGGGAACAGACCCCAGGAGACGGGACACAACATCTGTGGTCATATGCCGGAGAGAGACAGAAGGGGAAGGAATTATAGGAGAAGGGAACAGACCCCAGGAGACGGGACACAACATCTGTGGTCATATGCCGGAGAGACAGAAGGGGAAGGAATTATAGGAGAAGGGAACAGACCCCAGGAGACGGGACACAACATCTGTGGTCATATGCCGGAGAGAGACAGAAGGGGAAGGAATTATAGGAGAAGGGAACAGACCCCAGGAGACGGGACACAACATCTGTGGTCATGGGCGGGAGAGACAGAAGGGGAAGGAATTATAGGAGAAGGGAACAGACCCCAGGAGACAGGACACAACATCTGTGGTCATATGCCGGAGAGAGACAGAAGGGGAAGGAATTATAGGAGAAGGGAACAGACCCCAGGAGACGGGACACAACCCCTGATTAATACCTGGTACCCATTCACTGCTGGGTGGACAGGGGCGTAGGGTATCGGAAAAGCCGCCCAAATTTTTCCACTCCGCCCGGGAATCGAACCCGGGCTCTCTCGGTCGTGAGCCGAGTGTGCTAACCACTGCACCACGAAGCCCATCAATGAAAGAGTTAATATTGAGTTAAATCGAGGGTTATTAAAGCGAGCGAGATTAGAGCGAGCAATATTAGAGCGAGCAAAATTAGAGCAAGCAACATTAGGGTGAGAGTTAGCTTTTAGACACTAGCTATTAAAGCGAGGGTTGTTAGTTTGTTGGTTAGTCAGATTAGAGCGAGCAAAATTAGAGCGAGCAAAATTAGAGCGAGAAAAGATTAGAGTGAATGTTCTCTCTCTCTCTCTTTATCTCTTGCTCGCTCTAATTTTCTCTCGCTCAAATTCTCTCTCACCTGTCTTTGCTCCTCCAGTTTCCTCCGTTCCTCCTCTCTCACTCGCTCTATTCTCTCGCTCACTTCTCTCTCTTTCTCTCTCTCTATCTCCTCTCTCAGCCGCTCCAGACCCTGAAAATTAGAGCGAGGCTGATGGTAATGGTCTCTCTCTCTCTCTCTCTCTCTCTCAACTGCTCCAGACCCTGAAAATTAGAGCGAGGCTGATGGTAATGGTCTCTCTCTCTCTCTCTCTCTCTTACTTACCTCCCATCTTGAAGACGCAGAGGAGGAGGGGCTGGAGGGGAGGAGGTCAAACGGAGGAAGAGGAGGAGGAGGAAGAGCAGGAGGGGAGGAGGAGAAGGAGGAGGAGGGTGGGAGGGAGGAGGGGGAGGAGGAGGTGGTGGTGGCGGTGGTGGTGGTCATGATCTTGAAACGCGTTCGGATCGTGTCAATCTCCTGTTTATGGCGCCGGCGTTCGTCTTCGACCTGGGGAAAGGACATGTATGGCACTGAGGGGGTAGTATGGCACTGGTTATTTATGGCAACATTTCACTGGCCCCAACCCTCTATGATGATGTTTAAGAATAGAGTGTCACGCGCGCACCAGTCACACTCAGCAAAAAACACCCCCTCACCGGGCCTGTACATTCCCAGGAGAGGCTTACATCACCGAATCTTATGGATCTTGGCCTCCTCTTTCCAATGGTGTTTGTGTTTTGTGGCTGTGATGAATAGTTTTTGAGATACAGCGGTTAAAAGACATCCCCTTCTCCCGCTGGGGTGCCCGAGCGCGCCTGAGGGGATCGTCTCGGTGTGAGCGCTTAGCAAGGAAAGGGTTAAGAAACATGACCCCTGCTGCTCCCACCACCGGGTTGAGTGTTGCTTGGGTCGTCTGCGATTGGTCCGTCCTGAGTCCGAGGCTGCCCTTGAGTATCACGAGCAAAAAACACTTTATATGTCACCAGCTTGCTAGGCCAGCCGTGAATCCCCTACTCTTTACCCGGGCTTGGGACAGGCACGGGATTCTACAATGTTATTCCCGAGGCAGACTTGTATAGTGTATATGTAGAGAGAGAGAGACAGAGAGAGAGAGAGAGGGAGAGGTGTCTGCCCCCATGAGTCAAGTGTTACTTTTCGTTAGCCATCTGAAGTGTTTTGAGAGCTGTGGCCATGAGGTGCGAGGAGCCTTACTAGTGTGCTGTTCTGTGTGTGTGGCTGTGCTATGGGAGGAGCCTTACCAGTGTGTGTTCTCCCCAGGTACAAGGAGGGGAAGGTCATCCTGGAGCGAGCGTTGGTCACGGAGTCGGATGGCTTTGAGGAACACTTGGGAGATGACTAAACAGCCTTCTCTCACTTTTTACCTTTATTCTCTATCATTAGCTGTGTTTTATAAGGGGTTCTGATTGTCTTAGGGAGCTGGGGGTCTTAGAGGATTAAGAACAAGTATGTAACTCTCCTCACACCAAATCTGATGGTCCTGAGTGTTGTAGTTTTTGCAGATTCCAAAAAAATGTTAACACTTTCAGATTAAAATTTTTGGTCGGTCCCCCGTGGAAATTTTGGATACCTATTTTGGGGAATGTTTTTATAGGGGTTCTGATTGTCTTAGGGAGCTGGGGGTCTTAGAGCATTAAGAACAACCATTTAACTCTCTTCCTATCAAATTTTATGTTCCTAAGTTTTATAGTTTTTTCACAATCCCCCAAAATGTTAACACTTTCAGATTAAAATTTTTGGTCGGTCCCCCGTGGAAATTTTGGATACCTATATTGGGGAATGTTTTTATAGGGGTTCTCATTGTCTTAGGGAGCTGGGGGTCTTAGAGCATTAAGAACAACTATTTAACTCTCTTCCTATCAAATTTTATGTTCCTAAGTTTAATAGTTTTTTCACAATCCCCAAAAATGTTAACACTTTCAGATTAAATTTTTTGGTCGGTCCCCCGTGGAAATTTTGGATACCTATTTTGGGGAATGTTTTTATAGGGGTTCTGATTGTCTTAGGGAGCTGGGGGTCTTAGAGAATTAAGAACAAGTATGTAACTCTCCTCACACCAAATCTGATGGTCTTGAGTGTTGTAGTTTTTGCATATTCCAAAAAAATGTTAACACTTCCACATTAAAATTTTTGGTCGCTCCCCCGTCGAAATTTTGGATACCTATTTTGGGGTACGTTTTTATAGGGGTTCTGATTGTCTTAGGGAGCTGGGGGTCTTAGAGCATTAAGAACAACCATTTAACTCTCTTCCTATCAAATTTTACGTTCCTAAGTTTTATAGTTTTTTCACAATCCCCAAAAATGTTAACACTTTCAGATTAAATTTTTTGGTCGGTCCCCCGTGGAAATTTTGGATACCTATTTTGGGGAATGTTTTTATAGGGGTTCTGATTGTCTTAGGGAGCTGGGGGTCTTAGAGGATTAAGAACAACTATTTAACTCTCTTCCTATCAAATTTTATGTTCCTAAGTTTTGTAGTTTTTTCACAATCTCAAAAAATGTTAACACCTCCACATCATCGAGGAAAGTATTAAGAGTCTTTGGTACTGCTGTGAGTCTTTGGTACCATTGAGCATTTGGTACCACTATGAGTCTTTGGTACTGCTATGTGTCTTTGGTACCACTGTGAGTATTTGGTACCATTGAGTATTTGGTACCACTGAGTATTTGGTACCATTGAGTATTTGGTACCACTAACCCTCAGGACCGGCCCCTTATATGGAAATCAACCAAACCAATACTTACCAACTCCACCATTTTTCTCTCCATCTCCTCCTCCTTCTCCCTCCGTGCGATGGAGAGAAGTTCCTCCCTCTCTCTCTCCCTGTTCGCTCTCTCCCGCTCAATTTCCTCCCTCGCTCTCTTTCTCTCCTCCTCTCTGGCCTGTGTTGTCTCCTGTTCTAGTCTGTGGAAGAGAGAAGGTTAAAGAAAATTCCTGCTGCCACGCCCAAACATCTGATTCTCGCTCAATTTCCTGGTGTTTGACTTAACGTACAAACACGAAACTCACACACACCAAACAGCAACTATTCACCTACACACACACCAAAACGCAGCCTTCTAGCCCCTTCCAAACACCCACAAACAGCCAAAACGTAATGACATTTCTCACCCTCCTTCTCTCAAACTCACCCAGCCAACCCTCACATGCTGTTTTCCTTACTCAATTTCCTGGTGTTTTACTTTACCTACAAACACATAACTCACACAGAGCAAACAGCAACCATTCACCTACACACACACCAAAACGCAGCCTTCTATCTCCTTCCAAACACCCACAAACAGCTAAAACGTAACAACATTTCTCACCCTCCTCCCCTCAACTTCACCAAGCCAATTCACACATGCTGTTTTCCTTACTCAATTTCTTGGTGTTTTACTTTACCCACAAAAACGAAACTCACACACAACAAACAGCAACTATTCACCTACACACACACCAAAACGCAGCCTTCTATCTCCTTCCAAACACCCACAAACAGCCAAAACGTAACACCATTTCTCACCCTCCTTCTCTCAAACTCACCCAGCCAACCCTCACATGCTGTTTTTCTTACTCAATTTCCTGGTGTTTTACTTTACCTACAAACATGTAACTCACACACACCAAACAGCAACTATTCACCTACACACACACCAAAATGCAGCCTTCTAGCCCCTTCCAAACACCCACAAACAGGCAAAACGTAACAACATTTCTCACCCTCCTCCCCTCAACTTTACAGAGACACCCCACACATGCAGTTTTTCTTCCTCAATTTCCTGGTGTTTTATTTTACCCACAAACACGTAACTCACACACACCAAACAGCAACCATTCACCTACACACACACCAAAACGCAGCCTTCTAGCCCCTTCCAAACACCCACAAACGGCTCAAACATAACAACAACCAATCCTGCCTCACCTCTCTCTTAGGGCTCGCTCCACCTGCTCCACAGCGCTCCTCTCTCGCTCGACATAGCTCGCTTCGATTCTCTCTCTCTCTTCCTCGATCCTCGCTCTAATTTTGCCTTCTAGTTGCTCCTGAAATAGAGAAAAAGAGAGAGAGATAAGTGAGGTAGGAACTGCCCTCACTCTGCGCCTGAGAAAGAGAGGAGGAAGATTTGAAATGTTGTGATGTTTGTGGTGTTTGTGGGTGTTTGGATGGGGCTAGAAGGCTGCGTTTTGGTGTGTGTGTAGGTGAATGGTTGGTGTTTGCTGTGTGTAAGTTTCGTGTTTGTGGGTAAAGTAAAACACCAGGAAATTGAGTAAGAAAAACAGCATATGCGGGTTGGCTGGCAAAAGTTGAGGGGAGGAGGGTTCGAAATGTTGTTACGTTTTGCCTGTTTGTGGGTGTTTGGAAGGGGTTAGAAGGCTGCGTTTTGGTGTGTGTGTAGGTGAATGGTTGGTGTTTGCTGTGGGTGAGTTTCGTGTTTGTGGGTAAAGTAAAACACCAGGAAATTGAGAAAGAAAAAACAGCATGTGAGGGTTGGCTGGGTGAAGTCGAGTGAAGGAGGATGGAAAAATGTTACGTTTGACCCGTTTGTGGGTGTTTGGATGGGGTTAGAAGGCTACGTTTTGGTGTGTGTGTGGGTGAATGGTTGGTGTTTGCTGTGTGTGAGTTTAATGGTGCTTGGTGTGTGTGTAGGTGAATGGTTGGTGTTTGCTGTGTGTGAGTTTCGTGTTTGTGAGTACAGTAAAACACCAGGAAATTGAGTAGCAAACAGAGAAACTGAGAGAGAGAGAGAGAGAGAGAGAGAGAGAGAGAGAGAGAGAGAGAGAGAGAGAGAGAGAGAGAGAGAGAGAGAGAGAGAGAGAGAGAGAGAGAGAGAAAATAGGTGAGCTGAGAGAAAAACAGAGCGAGAGAGCATGAGAGAGAGAAAAATTAGAGAGAAAAAGATAAAAAAAATAGAGCGAGTGAAAAAGAAAAAAATAGAGTGAGGGAAAAAATTAGAGCGAGGAGAAAAAAATAGAGCGAGAAGAGAAAAAACAGAGCGACAGGAGAGGAAAAAACAGAGCGAGAGAAAAATACAGCAACGAAAAAAATTAGAGCGAGAAAAAAATTAGAGCGAGAAAAAATTAGAGCGAGAGAGAAACTTACCTCCTTCAGTGTTGCCTCCTTCCTCCGCCTCTCCTCCTCCTCCTCCTCTTCCTCCTCCCTCTTCCTCTCCTCCTCCCTCCCTCTCTCCCTCATCTCCTCGATCTGGGAAGACGCTTGCTGGAGAGAAAAAAACGTACATGAGAAAAAACGTACATGAGAAAAAACGCACATGAGAAAAAACGTACATGAGAAAAAACGTACATGAAAAAAAACGCACATAAAAAAACATACATGAGAAAAAATGCACATGGAAAAAAAACGTACATGGAAAAAAAGCGCACATGGAAAAAAACGTACATGAGAAAAACGCACATGAGAAAAAACGCACATGAAAAAATGCACATGGAAAAAAAACGCACTTAAAAAAACGTACATGAGAAAAAACGCACATGAAAAAAAATGCACTTAAAAAACGTACATGAGAAATAACGCACATGAAAAAAAGCACATGGAAAAAAAACGCTCTTAAAAAAACGTACATGAGAAAAAACGCACATGGAAAAAAAACGCACTTAAAAAAACGTACGAGAAAAAACGCACATGGAAAAAAACGTAGAGAAAAAACGTACATGGAAAAATACGCACGAGGAAAAACGTACATGACTAGAAAAAATGCACATGAAGAAAAACGCACATGAAAAGCATATATGAAAAAATACGCACATGAAAAAACGCGCATGAACTGAAAAAACGCACATGAAGAAAAACGCACATAAAAACACACACACACACACACACACACACACACCTGCAGCTGGTCCATGTACACCTCCAGCTCCCTGTGTGCGTCCTCCAGCTGTGCCGTGTACGCGCTGATCTGCCTGTGTGCGTCTGAGATCTGGTCATGTGCGTCCTGGAGCTCCGACTCACTCTGCTCCTGGGTCTGGGGGGAGAGAGAGAGAGAGAGAGAGAGAGAGAGAGAGAGAGAGAGAGAGAGAGAGAGAGAGAGAGAGAGAGAGAGAGAGAGAGAGAGAGAGAGAGAGAGAGAGAGAGAGAGAGAGAGAGAGAGAGAGAGAGAGAGAGAGAGAGAGAGAGAGGGGTTGAACATATATTTCTTTTTATATAAACTACTACTACTACTACTACTACTACTACTACTACTACTATTTCTTGTGATGGTAGTGTGACCCTTCCTCTGTACCATGAACCTAAAGAAACACACATTTGACAAGGCTTTCCTAGGAGTTGTGGGCATTTCCAGGGGTAGTTTTGTGACCCTGGCGCATTGCAAAAAAGAAAACGGGAACGCTGGAGACGGGTAACTCAACATCAGTACTACTACTACTACTTCTACTACTACTACTTACTTGGAGCAGAAGGTTCACGACAGTAGCAGACACTTGAGAGAGGTAAGTGAGGTAGGAACTGCCCTCACTCTGGACCTGAGAAAGAGAGAGGAGGAGGATTTAAAATGTTGTTACGTTTGAGCTGTTTGTGGGTGTTTGGACGGGGCTACAAGGCTGCGTTTTGGTGTGTGTGTAGGTGAATGGTTGGTGTTTGCTGTGTGTGAGTTTCGTGTTTGTGGGTAAAGTAAAACACCAGGAAATTGAGGAAGAAAAACAGCATATGTGGGTTGCCTGGGTGAAGTTGAGGGATGGCGGGATGGAAAATGTTGTTACGTTTGTGGTGTTTGTGGGTGTTTGGACGGGGCTAGAAGGCTGCGTTTTGGTGTGTGTGTAGGTGAATGGTTGGTGTTTGCTGTGTGTGAGTTTCGTGTTTGTGGGTAAAGTAAAACACCAGGAAATTGAGTAAGAAAAACAGCATGTGAGGGTTGGCTGGCAAAAATTGAGGTAAGGATATAAGATGTTACGCTTGTGGTGTTTGTGGGTGTTTGGACGGGGCTACAAGGCTGCGTTTTGGTGTGTGTGTAGGTGAATGGTTGGTGTTTGCTGTGTGTGAGTTTCGTGTTTGTAGGTCAAGTAAAACACCAGGAAATTAAGCAACAATCTAGCAAGGCCGCTCTCAAGTTTCTGTCAATGATTGTTCTGTTCAAGTTTTTCCTCCCTCTTTCTCGCTCACTTTCTCACATTAAAGCTAGCTCTAACCCATCCAACCATGCATCAAATTAAAGCTACACCATTCCTCTCTCTAACCCACCCACTATCTCGCATTAGAACTGTCTCACTTTAGAGCTATCTCACTTTTTCTGGCCACATATCCATCACCAATACTGCCTGATTTCTTTGTTCCTCTCTCTTTCTCGCTCACTTTCTCACATTAAAGCTAGCTCTAACCCAGCCTACCATGCATCAAATTAAAGCTACACCATTCCTCTCTCTAACCCACCCACTATCTCACATTAGAACTGTCTCACTTTAGAGCTATCTCACTTTTACTTGCACTTATCCAGCAGGCATACACCTTCAGATAAAGCCTGGGCTGGATTCCTCTCCTTAGCTTCAGGAACAAAAGACTTCCAATCGGACATACTTATCCTCAAACTCCTGCCACTATAACTCCACTCGTACTCCACCCCCATCCACCCTCTTTTAACCACACCTAGCCACACCCTTCCCCCACCACCACACAAAAGTACAGCCTCCTAACTTACATACTTACAACAGGAGAAGGAAAAAAGCAAAGACATATCACTCCATAGAAGTCAGGATCACATCAAATTTTTTCAGCGCTACCTCTAACTTAATCCACTATAACTCCACTCCTACTCCACACCCATCCACCCCCTTTTAACCACACCTAGCCACACCCTTCCTCCACCATCACACAAAAGTACAGCCTCATAACTTACATACTTACAACAGGAGAAGCAAAAAAGTAAAGACATATCACTCAACAAAAATCAAAATCACACCAAATTTTTCAGCGCTACCTCAAACTTAATCCACTATAACTCCACTGATAATCCACGCCCATCCACCCCCTTTTAACCACACCCTTCCCTGACCACCACATAAAAGTACAGCCTCCTAACTTACATACTTACAACAGGAGAAGCAAAAAAGTAAAGACATATCACTCAACAAAAATCAGAATCACACCAAATTTTTCAGCGCTACCTCTAACTTAAACCACTATAACTCCACTCCGACTCCACTCCCATCCACCCCCTTTTAACCACAGATAGTCACACTCTTCCCCCACCACCACACAAAAGTACAGCCTCCTAACTTACATACTTACAACAGGAGAAGCAAAAAAGTAAAGACATATCATTCAACAAAAATCAGAATCACACCAAATTTTTCAGCGCTACCTCTGACTTAATCCACTATAACTCCACTCCTACTCCACCCCCATCCACCCCCTTTTAACCACAGATAGTCGCACCCTTCCCCCACCACCACACAAAAGTACAGCCTCCTAACTTACATACTTACAACAGGAGAAGGAAAAAAGCAAAGACATATCACTCCATAAAAATTAGACTCACACCAAATTTTTTCAGCGCTACCTCTAACTTAATCCACTATAACTCCACTGATAATCCACGCCCATCCACCCCCTTTTAACCACACCTAGCCACACCCTTCCCCCACCACCACACAAAAGTACAGCCTCCTAACTTATATACTTAAAGCAGGAGAAGCAAAAAAGTAAGGACATATCACTCCATAAAAATCAGGATCACACCAAATTTTTTCAGCGGTACCTCTAACTTAATCCACTATAACTCCACTCCGACTCCACGCTCCTCCACCCCCTTTTAACCACACCTAGCCACACCCTTCCTCCACCACCACACAAAAGTACAACCTCCTAACTTACATACTTACAACAGGAGAAGCAAAAAAGTAAAGACATATCACTCGACAAAAATCAGAATCACACCAAATTTTTTCAGCGGTACCTCTAACTTAATCCACTATAACTGCACTGATAATTCACCCCCATGAACCCCCTTTTAACCACACCTAGCCACACCCTTCCCCCACCACCACACAAAGGTACAGCCTCCTAACTTACATACTTACAACAGGAGAAGCAAAAAAGTAAAGACATATCACTTGACAAAAATCAGAATCACACCAAATTTTTCAGCGCTACCTCTAACTTAATCCACAATAACTCCACTGATAATCCACGCCCATCCACCCCCTTTTAACCACACCTAGCCACATTCTTCCCCCACCTCCACACCAAGGTACAGGCTCCTAGCTTGTATATTTATGGCAGAAGAAGGAAAAAAGTAAGAACATATCACTCCATAAAAATCAGGATCACACCAAATTTTGTTAGCGCTACCTCTAACTTAATCCACTATAACTCCACTGATAATCCACGCCCATCCACCCCCTTTTAACCACACCCAGCCACACCCTTCCCCCACCACCACACAAAAGTACAGCCTCCTAACTTACATACTTACAACAGGAGAAGCAAAAAAGTAAAGACATATCACTCCATAAAAATCAGGATCACACCAAATTTTTCAGCGCGATCTCTAACTTAATCCACTATAACTCCACTCCGACTCCACCCCCATCCACCCCCTTTTAACCACAGATAGTCGCACCCTTCCCCCACCATCACACAAAAGTACAGCCTCCTAACTTACATACTTACAACAGGAGAAGCAAAAAAGTAAAGACATATCACTCGACAAAAATCAGAATCACACCAAATTTTTCAGCGCTACCTCTGACTTAATCCACTATAACTCCACTCCGACTCCACGCTCCTCCACCTCCTTTTAACCACACCCAGCCACACCCTTCCCCCACCACCACACAAAGGTACAGCCTCCTAACTTACATACTTACAACAGGAGAAGCAAAAAAGTAAAGACATATCACTCCATAAAAGTCAGGATCACACCAAATTTTTTCAGCGCTACCTCTAACTTAATCCACTATAACTCCACTCCTATTCCACCCTCATCCACCCCCTTTTAACCACACCTAGCCACACCCTTCCCCCACCACCACACAAAAGTACAGCCTCCTAACTTACATACTTACAACAGGAGAAGCAAAAGAGTAGGGACATATGAAACACTTACCTTGGTTTTAAGTGCGGTGACTTGACACTTAAGTTCACTTATTTGACTTAGCCGTGACTTAAGTTCATCTACTTCAACCCGGGCTGCTCCTAACTGCATCTGTAAAGTGGTAGTAGTAGTAGTAGTAGTAGTAGAAAAAATTATCATTATTATTATATATTTCAGAGAGAGAGAGAGAGAGAGAGAGAGAGAGAGAGAGAGAGAGAGAGAGAGAGAGAGAGAGAGAGAGAGAGAGAGAGAGAGAGAGAGAGAGAGAGAGAGAGAGAGAGAGAGAGAGAGAGAGAGAGAGAGAATCTGTGTGTGTGTGTGTGTGTGTGTGTGAGAGAGAGAGAGAGAGAGCGAGAGAGAGAGAGAGAGCGAGAGAGAGAGAGAGAGAGAGAGAGAGAGAGAGAGAGAGAGAGAGAGAGAGAGAGAGAGAGAGAGAGAGAGAGAGAGAGAGAGAGAGAGAGAGAGAGAGAGAGAGAGAGAGAGAGAGAGAGAGAGAGAGAGAGAGAGAGAGAGAGAGACTTACTTGTAGAGCGATAATCTCCTCCTCTTTTTCCTCCAGTGACGGGAGAGAAGGAGGAGGAGGATGAGGAGGAGGGGGAGAGAAGATACCTCCTCCTCCTCCTTCCTCTTCTTCTTCTTCTTCTTCTTGTTGGCTGTAAGTAAAAAAAATGTAGTAGTAGTAGTAGTAATACAATCTACACTAATATACTTTTACCGAGTCTTCCTACAAAAAATATTACCTGATTTTGATGGTCGTTTTAACACACTTCTAATTCCTCTACAGCGATGAAACTTATACACAACAAACACCAACCATTCACCTACACACACACCAAAACGCAGCCTTCTAGCCCCGTCCAAACACCCACAAACACCACAAACGTGACAACAATTTCTAACCCTCCTCCCCTCACATGCCGTTTTATTTCTCACTCAATTTCCTGGTGTTTTACTGTACCTACAAAGACGAAACTCACACACAGCAAACACCAACCATTCACCTACACACACACCAAAACGCAGCCTTCTAGCCTCTTCCAAACGCTTACAAACACCACAAACGTAACAACATTTTTCATCCCACCTTCCCTCAACTTCATCCAGCCAACCCTCACATGCTGTTTTTCTTCCTCAATTTCCTGGTGTTTTACTTTACCCACAAACACGACACACACACAGCAAACACCAACCATTCACCCATATACACACCAAAACGCAGCCTTCTAGCCCTGTCCAAACAACCACAAACACCACAAATGTGACAACATTTTCCATCACCCCTCCCCTCATATGCTGTTTTATTCTTCCTTAATTTCCTGGTGTTTTACTGTACTCACAAACACGAAACTCACACACAGCAAACACCAACCATTCACCTACACACACACCAAAACGCAGCCTTCTAGCCCCGTCCAAACACCCACAAACACCACAAACGTGACAACAATTTCTAACCCTCCTCCCCTCACATGCTGTTTTTTTCTCACTCAATTTCGTGGTGTTTTACTGTACCCACAAACACGAAACTCACACACAGCAAACACCAAACATTCACCTACACACACACCAAAACGCAGCCTTCTAGCCCCGTCCAAACACCCACAAACACCACAAACGTGACAACAATTTCTAACCCTCCTCCCCTCACATGCTGTTTTTTTCTCACTCAATTTCCTGGTGTTTTACTGTACCCACAAACACGAAACTCACACACAGCAAACACCAACCATTCACCTACACACACACCAAAACGCAGCCTTCTAGCCCCGTCCAAACACCCACAAACACCACAAACGTAACAGCATTTTCCATCCCACCTTCCCTCAACTTCACCCAGCCAACCCACACATGCTGTTTTTCTTCCTCAATTTCCTGGTGTTTTACTGTACCTACAAAGACGAAACTCACACACAGCAAACACCAACCATTCACCTACACACACACCAAAACGCAGCCTTCTAGCCCCGTCCAAACACCCACAAACGCCACAAACGTAGGACCAAATTTTACCATTATCCGTTCAACATATATTTCTCACCTTGTACTGTCAAGTCGGATGTGTTTGGATAGTTCATGGATAGTATCGGGTAGTTTGTTCTTCACTGCTGCCCGTGTGACCTGAAAATAGTAATAGTAGTAGTACTAGTAGTAGTAACAGGCAGACACACACACACACACACACACACACATTCTCTCTCTCTCTCTTTTGGGATACGGCCAGTTTGAGTGCAAAGGGTGGTATGGTATGTTTTTCAGTCCTGATGTCCTGACTTCATGGCCCCATTGCTCACTTATGGTGCAAGTTATGGTGATGGTGGATAGAGAATGGTAGATAGGGAATTTAATTGGCTTTCCAACCACACCAAGCAAACTAAAATACCTTTGAGAATAATGGAGAAAAATGGGAAAAACTGAAGAGATGTGTGAGGGGAAATGGTGAGTTTGTAATGGTGCCCTAAGTTCATGGCCCCATTGCTCAGTTATGGTGCAGGTTATGGTGATGGTGGACAGGGAATGGTAGATAGAGAATTTAATGGGCTTTCCAACCACACTAAGCAAACTAAAATACCTTTGAGAATAATGGAGAAAAATGGGAAAAACTGAAGAGATGTGTGAGGGGAAATGGTGAGTTTGTAATGGTACCTTAATTTCATGGCCCCATTTCTCAGTTATGGTGCAAGTTATGGTGATGGTGGATAGAGAATGGTAGATAGAGAATTTAATTGGCTTTCCAACCACACCAAGCAAACTAAAATACCTTTGAGAATAATGGAGAAAAATGGCAAAAACTAAAGGGGTGTGTGCAAGCAAGTAACATGAAACAATATACACTTTCCTTTTGCTATTATGTATGAAGATGATTGGCTCTAAATACAGTGGAAGTAGAAGGCAGTGAATTTCTACAGCAGCCCGGCCTCACACACCTCCTTAGTTTTTTCCATTTTTCTTCATTATTCTCATAGGTATTTTAGTTTGCTTGGTGTGGTTGGAAAGCCAATTAAATTCTCTATCTGACACCCTCTATCCATCATTACCATAACTTGTGCCATAACTGAAAAATGGCCCCATGAAGTTAAGGCACCATACCAAAATCACCATTTCCCCTCACACACCTCTCCAGTTTTTCTCATTTTTCTCCATTATTTTCAAAGGTATTTTAGTTTGCTTGGTGTGGTTGAAAAGCTAATTAAATTATCTATCTACCATTCCCGGTCCACCATCACCATAACGTGCACCATAACTGAGAAATGGGGCCATGAAGTTAGGGCACCATCCCAAACTCACTATTTCCCCTCACACATCTCTTCAGTTTTTCTCATTTTTCTCCACTATTCTCAAAGGTATTTTAGTTGGCTTGGTGTGGTTAGAAAGCCAATTAAATTCTCTATCTACCATTCCCTATCCACCATCACCATAACTTGCACCATAACTGAGCAATGGGGCCATGAAGTTAGGGCACCATACCAAACTCACCATTTTCCCTCACACACCTCTTCAGTTTTTCTCATTTTTCTCCACTATCCTCAAAGGTATTTTAGTTTGCTTGGTGTGGTTGGAAAGCCAATTAAATTCTCTATCTACCATTCCATATCCACCATCACCATAACTTGCACCATAACTGAGAAATGGGACCATAAACTTAGGTCATCACAGCTAAAACATCTCAAACTAACCAACTCATCCTGCTGGCTTAAGTAGAGATGGTGCAGAAGGGGCGGAACAGCAACCACCTTCCCCACGACCAGATAGTTCGATAGTTCCGGCAATAGTAGTCGCAGCTGCTCAATGTTCTCCTCTGTGACCTGAAATAGTAGTAGTAGTAGTAGTAGTAGTAGTAGTAGTAGTAGTAAGGGAAGGATAGGGTTATGATACATATTACACAAAGATTCATATGTAGACCACATTTTTTTAGAACTACCTCTAACTTTAATCCACCGTAACTCCACTTCTACTCCACCTGCATCCACCCACTTTTAACCACACCTAGCCACACCCTTCCCCCACTACCACACCAAGGTACAGGCTCCTAACTTGTATACTTTTAGCAGGAGAAGCAAAAAAGTAAAGATAAGTAGCATTCAAAAATTCAAGTCAAACCGTAATTTTTCTCCACATGCTTCCACTTTTTCAACTATAACTCCACTTCTACTCCACCTGCATCCACCCCCTCTTAACCACACCTAGCCACACCCTTCCCCCACCACCACACCAAGGTACAGGCTCCTAACTTGTATACTTTTAGCAGGAAAAGCAAAAAAGTAATGATAAGTAGCATTCAAAACTTCAAGTCGGACCGTAATTTTTCTCCACATGCTTCCACTTTTTCAACTATAACTCCACTTCTACTCCACCTGCATCCACCCACTTTTAACCACACCTAGCCACACCCTTCCCCTACCACCACACCAAGGTACAGGCTCCTAACTTGTACACTTTTAGCAGGAGAAGCAAAAAATTAGAGATAAGTAGCATTAAAAAATTCAAGTCAGACCGTAATTTTTCTCCACATGCTTCCACTTTTTCAACTATAACTCCACTTCTACTCCACCTCCATCCACCCCCTCTTAACCACACTTAGCCACACCCTTCCCCCACTACCACACCAAGGTACAGTCTCGTAACTTGTATACTTTTAGCAGGAGAAGGGAAAAAGTAAGAACATATCACTCAAAAAAGTTAAAACCACACCATATTTTTTTCAGCAATACCTCTAACTTAAACCACCGTAGCTCCACTTCTACTCCACCTGCTTCCACCCCCTTTTAACCACACCTAGCCACACCCTTCCTCAACCACCACACCAAGGTACAGGCTCCTAACTTGTATACTTTTAGCAGGAGAAGCAAAAAAGTAAAGATAAGTAGCATTCAAAAATTCAAGTCAGAACGTAATTTTTCTCCACATGCTTCCACTTTTTCAACTATAACTCCACTTCTACTCCACTTACATCCACCCCCTTTTAACCACACCTAGCCACACCCTTCCTCCACCACTACACCAAGGTACACCCTGCTAACTTGTATACTTTTAGCAGGAGAAGGGAAAAAGTAGGAACATATCACTCAAAAAAGTTAAAACCACTCCACATTTTTCTCAGCATTACCTCTAAATCAAACCACCGTAACTCCACTTCTACTCCACCTGCATCCACCCCCTTTTAACCACACCTAGCCACACCCTTCCCCCACCACCACACCAAGGTGTAGGCTCCTAACTTGTATACTTTTAGCAGGAGAAGCAAAAAAGTTAGGATAAGTTGCATTTAAAAATTCAAGTTAGAACGTAATTTTTCTCCACATGCTTCCACTTTTTCAGCTATAACTCCACTCCTACTCCATCTCCATCCACTCACTTTTATCCACACCTAGCCACACCCTTTCTCCACCAGTACACCAAGTTACAGGCTCCTGCCGTGTATACTTTTAGCAGGAGAAGGGAAAAAGTAAGAACATATCACTCAAAAAAGTTAAAACCACACCACATTTTTTCCAGCAATACCTCTAACTTTAACCACCGTAACTCCGCTTCTACTCCACCTGTATCCACCCCCTTTTAACCACACCTAGCCACACCCTTCCCCCACCACCACACCAAGGTACAGGCTCCTAACTTGTATACTTTTAGCAGGAGAAGGGAAAAAGTAAGAACATATACCCCCAGAAAAGTTAAAATCACACCATAATTTTTCAACACTACCTCTAACTTCAAACCACCGTAACTCCACTTCTACTCCACCTGCATCCACCCCCTTTTAACCACACCTAGCCACACCCTTCCCCCACCACCACACCAAGGTACAGGCTCCTAACTTGTATACTTTTAGCAGGAGAAGCAAAAAAGTAAAGATAAGTTACATTCAAAAATTCAAGTCGGACCGTAATTTTTCTCCACATGCTTCCACTTTTTCAGCTATAACTCCACTCCTACTCCACCTGCATCCACCCCCTCTTAACCACACCTAGCCACACCCTTCCCCCACCACCACACCAAGGTACAGGCTCCTAACTTGTATACTTTTAGCAGGAGAAGGGAAAAAGTAAGAACATATACCCCCAGAAAAGTTAAAATCACACCATAATTTTTCAAAACTACCTCTAACTTCAAACCACCGTAACTCCACTTCTACTCCACCTGCATCCACCCTCTTTTAACCACACCTAGCCACACCCTTCCCCCACCACCACACCAAGATACAGACTCCTAACGTGTATACTTTTAGCAGGAGAAGGGAAAAAGTAAGAACATATCACTCAAAAAAGTTATAACCACACCAAACTTTTCTCAGCTAGACCTCTTACTTAAACCACCGTAACTCCACTTCTACTCCACCTGCATCCACCCCCTTTTAACCACACCTAGCCACACCCTTCCCCCACCACCACACCAAGGTAGAGGTTCCTAACTTGTATACTTTTCGCAGGAGAAGCAAAAAAGTAGAGATAAGTAGCATTCAAAAATTCAAGTCGGACCGTAATTTTTCTCCACATGCTTCCACTTTTTCAACTATAACTCCACTTCTACTCCACCTCCATCCACCCCCTTTTAACCACACCTAGCCACACCCTTCCTCCACCACCACACCAAGGTACAGGCTCCTAACTTGTATACTTTTAGCAGGAGAAGCAAAAAAGTAAAGATAAGTAGCATTCAAAAATTCAAGTCAGAACGTAATTTTTCTCCACATGCTTCCACTTTTTCAGCTATAACTCCACTCCTACACCACCTCCATCCACGCCCTCTTAACCACACCTAGCCACACCCTTCCCCCACGGCCACACCAAGTCACATGCTCCTAACTTGTATACTTTTAGCAGGAGAAGGGAAAAAGTAAGAACATATACCCCCAGAAAAGTTAAAATCACACCATAATTTTTCAACACTACCTCCAACTTCAAACCACCGTAACTCCACTCACACTGCATCCACCCCTTTTAACCACGCCCACCTTCCCCCACCACCACACCAAGGTACAGGCCCCTAACTTGTATACTTTTAGCAGGAGAAGCAAAAAAGTAAAGATAAGTAGCATTCAAAACTTCAAGTCGGACCGTAATTTTTCTCCACATGCTTCCACTTTTTCAGCTATAACTCCACTCCTACACCACCTCCATCCACCCCCTTTTAACCACACCTAGCCACACCCTTCCCCCACCACCACACCAAGTTACAGACTCCTAACTTGTATATTTTAGCAGGAAAAGCAAAAAAGTAAAGATAAGTAGCATTCAAAAATTCAAGTCAGAACGTAATTTTTCTCCACATGCTTCCACTTTTTCAGCTATAACTCCACTCCTACACCACCTCCATCCACCCCCTCTTAACCACACCTAGCCACACCCTTCCCCCACCACCACACCAAGGTACAGCCTCCCACCGCACTTACCTTTGGCAGGGCGACGTCAAACTTGTCGGGGAGTCTCGTGGCAAAATCAGGCGGCAGATCGTCCATTCCGGGGAAGAGAGAGGCCAGGAAATGGGTCGAGAAATCCAGCAGAAATTCCCTCCTGCTTTCGACCTCTCGCTTCCACACCTCCCTGCTGTCCCTGCTGAGCTCCGAGGCCCACTGTAGGAGTATTAGTATTAGTAGTACACACACACACATACACACACACACACACACACACACACACACACACACACACACACACACACACACACACACAAGGGTCATATAAACAGATCCCGTCCTCTCCCTTTTCCTTCCGTTCAAAAATTTACGTGTCCGAAAAGTGTTCCTGTTTTCTTTTATTGTGAGCGAATGAGACAACGCAGGATGATCAGATTTGGTGTGCAAGGAGTTAAATAGTTGATCTAAATCCCCTGTAAATCCCAACTCTCTAGGACAAACCAAACCCCCAAAAAACACACCCCAGAATTAGGTATGAAAATTTTCCGGGAGGGGCCGTAACAAAAATTTTAACCGAAGAAGTGTTGAGATTTTTGGGGATTATGAGAGAATGAGACAACACAAGATGATGAAATTTTGTGTGGAAGGAGTTAAATAGTTGATCTAAATCCCTTAAAAATCCCAAGACTATGCAAGCAATAAAAAACAGAAAAAAATACATCCAAACTAAAGACTACATTCTGGAGACTATAACTTTTAGGGGCATGGCATTTCAAATCATTCAACATTTTTGGCTCCCACAAGCAAACCAGACCACTTAAGATAATGAAATTTGGTGTGGAAGGAGTTAAATAGTTGTTCTAAATCCCCTAAAAATCCCAAGACTCTCCAACCAATAGAAACCAGAAAAAAATGCATCTAAAAAAAGACTAAATTCTGGGGACGATAATTTTTGGGGGCATGGCATTTCAAATCATTCAACATTTTTGGCTCCCACAAGCAAACCACACCACTTAGGATCATGGAATTTGGTGTGGAAGGAGTTGAATAGTTGATCTAAATCCCCTGTAAATCCCAACTTCCTAGGACAAATGAAACCTTCTGAATAACTCCCCAAAAGTAGGTATAAAAAATTTCGAGGAGGGGCCGTAACAAAATTTTTAACCAAAGAAGTGTTGACATTTTTTTGGATTGTGAGGAAACTACACTACTTAGGATCATGAGATTTGGTATATAAGGAGTTAAATACTTGTTCTTTATCCTCTGAAAACCCCAATGCTCTATGACAGATGAAAACCTGAGAAAATACGGAGCAGATTTCCACGAGCATAAATTTTTTCACGACTGACATCATGAATCTCTCCGCAGTTTTGGCTCTACTAAGCAAACTAGACCACTTAGCATCATGAAATTTGGTGTGGAAGGAGTTAAATAGTTGTTCTTTATCCTCTGAAAACCCCAATGCTCTATGACGGCTGAAAACCTGAGAAAATCCATGCTACATTTCCACGAGCATAAATTTTTTCACGACTGACATCACGAATCTCTCCGCAGTTTTGGCTCTACTAAGCAAACTAAACCACTTAGCATCATGAGACTTGGTATGGAAGGAGTTAAATACTTGTTCTTTATCCTCTGAAAACCCCAATGCTCTATGACGGCTGAAAACCTGAGAAAAAACACGCTACATTTCCACGAGCATACATTTTTTCAGGACTGACATCATGAATATCTCCTCGTTTTTGGCTCTAAGAAGCAAACCAGACCACTTAGCATCATGAAGCTTGGTATGGAAGGAGTTGAATACTTGTTCTTTAACCTCTAAAAATCTTAATGACCCACCCTGAAGAAGTCCTTGGAGAAAGCCTGTCTCCGCGCGACCTCCGTGATGGCTGCTGCGTAAACCCTTGGAGCTCTGTGAATTTGCTCAACAACCTGTAATGGGAGTAGTATTAGTAGTAGTAGTAGTAGTAGTAGTAGTAGTAGTAGTAGTAGTAGTAGTAGTAGTAGTAGAGAAAGAGAAGGGAAGGGAAGGGAAGGGAAGGGAAGGGAGGGGAGGGGAAGAGAGGGAAGGAATGGAAAGGGAAGGTAAGGGAAGGGAAGGGAAGGGAAGGGATGGTAAGGGAAGGGAAGGGAAGGGAAGGGAAGGGAAGGAAAGGGAAGGGAAGGGAAGGTAAGGGAAAGGGAAGGAAAGGAAGGAAGGAAGGAAGGAAGGAAAGGAAGGAAGGAAAGGAGGAAAGGAAAGGAAAGGGAAGGGAAGGAAGGAAAGTTAAGGGAAGGAAAGGAAGGAAAGGAAAGGGAATGAAAGGAAGGAAGGGAAGGAAAGGAGAGGAAAGGGAAGGAAAGGAAAGGAAAGGGAAGGGAAGGAAAGGGAAGGGAAGGGAAGGGAAGGAAGGAAAAGGAAGGAAAGGAAGGAAGGAAGGAAAGGAAGGAAGGAAGGGAAGGAAGGGAAGGAATGGGAAGGAAGGAAAGGAAGGAAGGAAGGAAGGAAGGAGTGGAAAGGGAAGGAAAAGGAAGGAAAGGGAAGGGAAGGAAAAGAAAGGGAAGGAAAAGGGAAGGGAAGGAAAGGGAAGAGAAGGAAAGGAAAGGGAAGGAAAGGGAAGGAAAGGGAAGGAAAGGAAAGGGAAGGAAAGGGAAGGAAAGGGAAGGAAAGGAAAGGGAAGGAAAGGAAAGGGAAGGGAAGGAAAGGGAAGGAAAGGGAAGGGAAGGAAAGGAAAGGGAAGGGAAGGGAAGGGAAGGAAGGAAGGAAGGAAGGAAGGAAGGGAAGGAAAGGAAGGAAGGGAAGGAAGGTAAGGGAAGGAAAGGGAAGGAAAGGAAAGGGAAGGGAAGGAAAGGGAAGGGAAGGAAAGGAAAGGGAAGGAAAGGGAAGGGAAGGAAAGGGAAGGGAAGGAAAGGGAAGGAAAGGGAAGGAAAGGAAAGGAAAGGGAAGGAAAGGGAAGGGAAGGAAAGGGAAGGGAAGGAAAGGAAAGGGAAGGGAAGGGAAGGGAAGGGAAGGGAAGGGAAGGGAGGAGGAGGAGGAGGAGGAGGCTTACCTGGAGGTGTCCCATCCATCTGAAATAGCGAACACTGATTTTAGGGCCCCATTCCTCGCTTATGGTAGGGGGTATGGTAGTGGTGGATAGGGAATGGTAGATAGAGAATTTAATGGGCTTTCTAACCATGCCAAGGGAGTTTGATTATGTTTGAAAATAGTGGAGAAAAATGGGAAAAAGTAAAATGTATGAGGGAAAAGTGGTAAGTTTGGGGGTATCTCAGTGAAGGTGTCCTGATTTCATGGGGCCATTGCTCAGTTATGGTGCAAGTTATGGTGATTGTGGACAGAGAATGGCAGATAGAGAATTTAATGGGCGTTCCAACCATGCCAAGGGAGTTTGATTATGTTTGAAAATAGTGGAGAAAAATGGGAAAAAGTGAAGGTGTGTGTGATCAAAAATGGTGATATGGTAATCTTTTCAGTCTCTATGTTCTGACTTCATGGTGCCATTGCTCAGTTATGGTGCAAGTTATGGTAGTGGTGGATAGGGAATGGTAGATAGAGAATTTAAAGGGCTTTCCAACCACACCAAGCAAACTAAAATACCTTTGAGAATAACGGAGAAAAATGGGAAAAGCTAAAGAGGTGTGAGGGGAAAATGGTGGGTTTGGGATATTTTAGTGAAGGTGTCCAGACTTCATGGGGCCATTGCTCAGTTATGGTGCAAGTTATGGTGATGGTGGACAGGGAATGGCAGATAGAGAATTTAATTGGCTTTCCAACCACACCAAGCAAACTAAAATACCTTTGAGAATAATGGAGAGAAATGCGAAAAACTGAAGAGGTGTGTGAGGGGAAAATGGTAGGATTGGGATGTTTTTATTGTGATGACCTAAGTTTATGGTGTCATTTCTCGGTTATGGTGCAATTTATGGTAATGATGGATAGCGAATATCAGGTAGAGAATTTAATTAGCTATCCAACCACACCAAGCAAACTAAAATACCTTTGAGAATAACGGAGAAAAATGGGAAAAACTGAAGAGGTGTGTGAGGGGAAAATGGTAGGTTTGGGATGTTTTTATTGTGATGACCTACGATTATGGTGCCATTTCTCGGTTATGGTGCAAGTTATGGTAATGATGGATAGAGAATGGTAGATAGAGAATTTAATTGGCTTTCCAACCACACCAAGCAAACTAAAATACCTTTGAGAATAGTGGAGAAAAATGGGAAAAACTGAAGAGGTGTGTGAGGGAAAAATGGTGAGTTTGGGATGTTTTTATTGTGATGACCTAAGTTTATGGTGTCATTTCTCGGTTATGGTGCAAGTTATGGTAATGATGGATAGAGAATGTCAGATAGAGAATTTAATTGGCTTTCCAACCACACCAAGCAAACTAAAATACCTTTGAGAATAGTGGAGAAAAATGGGAGAAACTGAAGAGGTGTGTGAGGGAACAATGGTAGAATTGGGATGTTTTTATTGTGATGACCTAAGTTTATGGTTACATTTCTTGGTTATGGTGCAAGTTATGGTGATGATGGATAGAGAATGTCAGGTAGAGAATTTAATTAGCTATCCAACCACACCAAGCAAACTAAAATACCTTTGAGAATAGTGGAGAAAAATGGGAAAAACTGAAGAGATGTGAAAGGGGGAAAAAACTTACTTGAGTCTGACATGAAGGTTTTCAGAGAGCTCTTCCTTGGCCTTGATGCAACGTCGCTTGATGTCCTGAAGCTGTGAGAGAGAGAGAGAGACAGGTTAATTGCTCTATATCTCTGTCATTCCTCGCTCTACCTCGCTCAAATTTTAACACAAGGTAGACACACCCTCGCTCTACCCCTCGCTTTAATCCCCAGCCTTCTCGCTTAATCCAAACAAGAGAAAAAAACCCAAAACCAAACATATCTAAGGTACTGAAAGAAAAATGTAAGATTGAGCGAGAGAATCATAGGCCAGGTTAATCGCTCTATATCTCTGGCATCCCTCGCTCTACCTCGCTCAAATTTTAACACAAGGTAGACACATCCTCGCTCTACCCCTCGCTTTAATCCCCAGCCCTCTCGTTCAATCCAAAC
Organism: Eriocheir sinensis; assembly: GCF_024679095.1. NCBI lineage: Eukaryota > Metazoa > Arthropoda > Malacostraca > Decapoda > Varunidae > Eriocheir > Eriocheir sinensis. The sequence continues at coordinate 73,417 of NW_026112187.1, read as the reverse complement.
ACCCCAAAAAACACCTTTACCTGCGAGAAGTTGTTATGCTGTACCTGTCTGGGTTGGGCGAGGATATATTCATCACTCAAATTTATCGCTCTATATCTCCTGCATCCCTCGCTCTACCTCGCTCAAATTTTAACACAAGGTAGACACATCCTCGCTCTACCCCTCGCTTTAATCCCCAGCCCTCTCGCTCAATCCAAACACCCCCAAAAAATACAAATACCAACATCAGTAGCCTGTTACCAATGGCTTCATCCTGCTGAATGTGTAACAATACTTATTTGAGTGTGTGTAAGTGTCTCTCTCTCTCACACACACACACACACACACACACACACACACACACGTACCTTCTGGTGGTTCCGCAACATGTGCATCAAGTTCTTGCGGTGTGATGTGCAGAGGTCAGGGAAGATGGAAGGGTCGTTCACCTTGCCTGCCCGGTCCTGGTTCTTGAGCAGCGCCTGAGAGTGGGAGAAATTGGCCAGGTTAATCGCTCAATATCTCTGTAATCCCTCGCTCTACCTCCCTCAAGTTTAAAACACCAAAAACATACACAGGTAAAAAAAAATGTAAATTGAAGCGAGGAAGATAATAGCTACCTCGCTCAAATTTTAACACTAGGCAGACACACCCTCGCTCTACCAATCGCTTTAATCCCCAACCCTCTCGCTCAATTCAAACAAGAGAAAAACACCAAAAAACATACACATATCAGGTACGGAAAAAAATGTAAAATTGAGCGAGGATAATAGGACAGGTTAATCGCTCTATATGTCTGGCATCCCTCGCTCTACCTCGCTCAAATTTTAACAGTAGGCAGACACACCCTCGCTCTACCAATCGCTTTAATCCCCAGCCCTCTCGCTCAATCCAAACACCCCAAAAAACACCTTTACCTGCGAGAACTTGTTATGTTGTACCTGTCTGGGTTGAGAGAGGAAATATCAATCACTCAAATTTATCGCTCTATATCTCTGGCATCCCTCGCTCTACCTCGCTCAAATTTTAACACAAGGTAGACACACCTTTGCTCTACCCCTCGCTTTAATCCCCAACCCTCTCGCTCAACCCAAACACCCCAAAAAACACCTTTACCTGGGAGAAGTTATGTTGCTCCTGCACCACAAACTCGGCGTCGTGCATCAGCTGTTCCAGGCCACAGAGGCGCTCCCCCAGGCCCTTCACCTCCTTCATCTCGGGGCGGTCGGCCTCACGCATCACCGCCACCACCTCGCCGCTCAGCTGGTCCAGGAGCCCTTCACTGATCTGGGGGAGGGAAGGGAGAGCGGAAGGAAATAGAAAGAGGATAGATTTTCACCTCTAACTTTTTTTCTACACAATCGAAGTCTCTCAAATTTTACGTACACACAGAAGAAAGATTCACGCACATGTACGCAAAATCGCAAAGCTCTAACACATGCGCACACGGAGATACAGGGCAAAACGTACACACATACACACACACTAACCTGCTAAAGAATAAAAAATTGAAAAAAATTATCATATTCTTTTGCCTCTAACACTTTTTCTACATAATCAAAGTCTCTGAAATTTTACGTACAGAAAGAACATTCACACACATAGCAGAATCAGAATCATAAGCTAACATACCTTTTACGGAGATACTTGAAAAAATGATCATATTCTTTGCCTCTAACTCTTTTCTACACAATCAAAGTCTCTCAAATTTTAACACACACAGAACATTTCACGCACATGTCATATATCCTACATAAAGCTCAACACATATTATACGATACACAGGGGCAAATTACACATACACACACACACTACCTGGTAAAGAATAAAAATTGAAAAAATGACCATATTCTTTTGCCTCTAACTCTTTTTCTACACAATCGAAGTCTCTCAAATTTTGCCACGGAGATACAGGGCAAAACGTACACACATGTACGATGATCACATATTTTGGCTCTAACTTTTTTTCTACACAATTAAAGTCTCTGAAATTTTACGTACACACAGAAGAAACATTCACGCACATGTACGCAGAATCGCAAAGCTCTAACACATACGCACACGGAGATACAGGGCAAAACGTACATACACATACACACACACTAACCTGCTAAAGAATAAAAAATTGAAAAAAATGATCATATTCTTTTGCCTCTAACTCTTTTTCTACACAATCGAAGTCTCTCAAATTTTACGTACACACAGAAGAAAGATTCACGCACATGTACGCAAAATCGCAAAGCTCTAAGACGCACGCACACAGAGATACAAGGGAAAACGCACACACACACATACACACACACCAACCTGGGAGAGCCCTCGGAAACACTGCTGAGCGATCTGCCGGACGTCACTCTCTCGGTCCTTTGAGGAGATCCAGTGGAGGAGCGAAACCTGGTTCTTCTTCCTCCCTCCTCTTCCTCCTCCTCCTCCTCCTCCTCTTCCAATGGCTGCTTCTTCCTTCTTGTCTTCTGTTGAGAGAGAGAAGTATGAGTGAAAATGAAAGAGAGAGAGAGAGATAGAGGAAGAGGAGGAGGAGGAGGAGGAGGAGGAGTCTCAATACTAACAAGGGTAGAATAGGATTGTAGGTGTAATATACAGGTAGGAAGGGAGTTGGCATAATTTACAGGAGGAACCAATCAGAAATTTAGATCTGAAAGAGTTAACATTTTTTTTTATTCTGAGTAAACTAGAGCACTTAGGGTCATGAAATTTGGCGTGGAAGGAGTTAAATAGTTGACCTTAATCCTCTCAAAATCCCAACTCCCAAAGACAAAGGTAAACCTGAGAAAAATGCATCTGAATCAAAGAGTACATTTTAATCGACCTCATTTTTTTGGCAGAATGACATCCCAAATCTTTAAACATTTTTGGTGATTATGAAAAATTGTGATGGTTTAGGATCATGAAATTTTGTGTGAAGGGAGTTAAATAGTTGATCTTAATCCCCTCAAAATCCCAACTCCCAAAGACTAATGGAAACCTGAGAAAAATGCATGTGAATTAAGGAGTATGTTTCTGAGGACTTCATTTTTTGGCAGCAGGACGTCCCGAATCTTTAAACATTTTTGGTGATTATGAAAAATTGTGATGGTTTGGGATCATGAAATTTTGTGTGAAGAGAGTTAAATAGTTGATCTTAATTCCCTCAAAATCCCAACTCCCTATGACAAACGAAAACCTGAGAAAAATGCATCTGAATTAAGGAGTATGTTTCTGAGGACGTCATTTTTTGCCAGTAAGATGTCCCGAATCTTTAAACATTTTTGGTGATTATGAAAAATTGTGATGGTTTAGAATCATGAAATTTTGTGTGAAGGGAGTTAAATAGTTGACCTTAATCCTCTCAAAATCCCAACTCCCTAAGACAAATGGAAACCTGAGAAAAATGCATCTGAATCAAAGAGTACATTTTAATCGACCTCATTTTTTTAGCAGAATGACGTCCCAAATCTTCAGCAACTGGAACTGAGAAAAAAATGCATAAATAAGGGACTATGTTGCCGAAAATCATTAAACATTTTGATGATTATGAAAAACAAAATCCCAACTCCCAAAGACAAAGGGAAACCTGAGAAAAATGCATCTGAATTAAGGAGTATGTTTCTGAGGACGTCATTTTTTGCCAGTAAGATGTCCCGAATCTTTAAACATTTTTGGTGATTATGAAAAATTGTGAGGGTTTAGGATCATGAAATTTTGTGTGAAGGGAGTTAAATAGTTGACCTTAATCCCCTCAAAATCCCAACGCCCAAAGGCAAATGGAAACCTGAGAAAAATGCATCTGAATTAAGGAGTATGTTTCCGAGGACTTCATTTTTTGGCAGCAAGATGTCCCGAATCTTTTAACATTTTTGGTGATTATGAAAAATTGTGAGGGTTTAGGATCATGAAATTTTGTGTGAAGGGAGTTAAATAGTTGGTCTTAATTCCCTCAAAATCCCAACTCCCTAAAATAAAGGGAAACCTGAGAAAAATGCATCTGAATCAAAGAGTACATTTTAATCGAACTCATTTTTTTGGCAGTACAACATCCCAAATCTTTAAACATTTTTGGTGATTATGAAAAATTGTGAGGGTTTAGGATCATGAAATTTTGTGTGAAGGGAGTTAAATAGTTGGTCTTAATCTCCTCAAAATCCCAACTCCCAAAGACAAACGGAAACCTGAGAAAACTGCATCTGAATTAAGGAGTATGTTGCTGAGGACTTCATTTTTTGGCAGCAGGACGTCCCGAATCTTTAAACATTTTTGGTGATTATGAAAAATTGTGATGGTTTAGAATCATGAAATTTTGTGTGAAGGGAGTTAAATAGTTGACCTTAATCCTCTCAAAATCCCAACTCCCTAAGACAAACGGAAACCTGAGAAAAATGCATCTGAATTAAGGAGTATGTTTCTGAGGACGTCATTTTTTGCCAGTAAGATGTCCCGAACCTTTAAACATTTTTGGTGATTATGAAAAATTGTGAGGGTTTAGAATCATGAAATTTTGTGTGAAGGGAGTTAAATAGTTGACCTTAATCCCCTCAAAATCCCAATGCCCAAAGACAAATGGAAACCTGAGAAAAATGCATCTGAATTAAGGAGTATGTTTCCGAGGACTTCATTTTTTGCCAGTAAGACATCCCGAATCTTTAAACATTTTTGGTGATTATGAAAACTTGAGAGGGTTTGGGATCATGAAATTTTGTGTGGAAGGAGTTAAATAGTTGATCTTAATTCCCTCAAAATCCCAACTCCCAAAGACAAAGGGAAACCTGAGAAAACTGCATGTGAATTAAGGAGAATGTTTCCGAGGACTTCATTTTTTGCCAGTAAGAGGTCCCAAATCATTAAACATTTTTGATGATTATGAAAAACTGTGAGGGTTTAGGATCATGAAATTTTGTGTGAAGGGAGTTAAATAGTTGATCTTAATCCCCTCAAAATCCCAACTCCCAAAGGCAACTGGAAACCTGAGAAAAATGCATGTAAATTAAGGACTATGTTGCCGAGGTCTTCATTTTTTGCCAGTAAGACGTCCCAAATCATTAAACATTTTTGATGATTATGAAAAATTGTGAGGGTTTAGGATCATGAAATTTTGTGTGAAGGGAGTTAAATAGTTTATCTTAATCCCCTCAAAATCCCAACTCCCAAAGACAAAGGGAAACCTGAGAAAAATGCATGTGAATTGAGGAGAATGTTTCTGAGGACTTCATTTTTTGCCAGTAAGATGTCCCAAATCATTAAACATTTTTGGTGATTATGAAAAATTGTGAGGGTTTAGGATCATGAAATTTTGTGTGAAGGGAGTTAAATAATTGACCTTAATCCTCTCAAAATCCCAACTCCCTAAGACAAATGGAAACCTGAGAAAAATGCATCTGAATTAAGGAGTATGTTTCTGAGGACGTCATTTTTTGCCAGTTAGACGTCCCGAATCTTTAAACATTTTTGGTGATTATGAAAAATTGTGATGGTTTAGGATCATGAAATTTTGTGTGAAGGGAGTTAAATAGTAGATCTTAATCCCCTCAAAATCCCAACTCCCAAAGGCAACTGGAAACCTGAGAAAAATGCATCTGAATTAAGGAGTATGTTTCCGAGGACTTCATTTTTTGGCAGCAAGACATCCCGAATCTTTAAACATTTTTGGTGATTATGAAAAATTGTGATGATTTAGGATCATGAAATTTTGTGTGAAGGGAGTTAAATAGTTGATCTTAATCCCCTCAAAATCCCAACTCCCAAAGACAAAGGGAAACCTGAGAAAAATGCATGTGAATTAAGGAGTATGTTTCCGAGAACTTCATTTTTTGCCAGTAAGAGGTCCCAAATCTTTAAACATTTTTGGTGATTATGAAAAATTGTGAGGGTTTAGGATCATGAAATTTTGTGTGAAGGGAGTTAAATAGTAGATCTTAATTCCCTCAAAATCTTAACTCCCAAAGACAAATGGAAACCTGAGAAAAAGGCATCTGAATTAAGGAGTATGTTTCTGAGGACTTCATTTTTTGCCAGGAAGACGTCCCAAATCATTAAACATTTTTGGTGATTATGAGAAATTGTGATGGTTTAGGATCATGAAATTTTGTGTGAAGGGAGTTAAATAGTTGATCTTAATCCCCTCAAAATCCCAACTCCCTAAAATAAAGGGAAACCTGAGAAAAATGCATCTGAATCAAAGAGTACATTTTAATCGACCTCATTTTTTTGGCAGAATGACGTCCCAAATCTTTAAACATTTTTGGTGATTATGAAAAATTGTGATGGTTTAGGATCATGAAATTTTGTGTGAAGGGAGTTAAATAGTTGATCTTAATCCCCTCAAAATCCCAACTCCCAAAGACAAAGGGAAACCTGAGAAAAATGCATGTGAATTAAGGAGTATATTTCCGAGAACTTCATTTTTTGCCAGTAAGAGGTCCCAAATCATTAAACATTTTTGATGATTATGAAAAATTGTGAGGGTTTAGGATTATGAAATTTTGTGTGAAGGGAGTTAAATAGTTGATCTTAATTCCCTCAAAATAAAGACAAAGGAAACCTGAGAAAAATGCATCTGAATCAAGATGTCCCAAATCATTAAACATTTTAGGTTTGGGATAGGATTTTTTTTTTTTGGAAGAAGGATAGTTGATCTTAATAATTCAAAAAATCGCAAACTCCCAAGACAAGGGAAACTGAGAAAAATGCATCTAAGATGTCCCAAATCATTAAACATTTTTGGTGATTATGAAAAATTGTGAGGGTTTAGGATTATGAAATTTTGTGTGAAGGGAGTTAAATAGTTGATCTTAATTCCCTCAAAATCGCAACTCCCAAAGACAAAGGGAAACCTGAGAAAAATGCATCTGAATTAAGGAGTATGTTTCCGAGGACTTCATTTTTTGCCAGCAAGATGTCCCAAATCATTAAACATTTTTGGTGATTATGAAAAATTGTGATGGTTTAAGATCATGAAATTTTGTGTGAAGGGAGTTAAATAGTTGATCTTAATTCCCTCAAAATCGCAACTCCCTAAGACAAACGGAAACCTGAGAAAACTGCATGTGAATTAAGGAGTATGTTTCTGAGGACTTCATTTTTTGGCAGCAAGACATCCCGAATCTTTTAACATTTTTGGTGATTATGAAAAATTGTGATGGTTTAAGATCATGAAATTTTGTGTGAAGGGAGTTAAATAGTTGGTCTTAATTCCCTCAAAATCCCAAACTTCTACGACAAGCAAAAACCTAAAAAAAAAAGAAAACATTTGAAATTCCCGTGCCAAAAAAGAACGAAAAAAACGCAGGGCAATCCATCATGATATCTTCCCAGCCACTCACTCACCTCTCTCTTCCTCCTCCTCCTCTTCCTCCGCCTTCTCTTCCTTCTTCTTCTTCTTCTTCACCTCTTCCTCTTCCTCCTCCTCCTCCTCCTCCTCTTCCATCTTCTTCTCTTCCGTTCTTCCCAGCAGCTCAGGAAACACAGGAATTCTTGCAAGCAGTTTCAAATCTTCCTCAAACCTGTAAATAGTAGTAGTAGTAGTAGTAGTAGTAGTAGTAGTAGTAGTAGTAGTAGTAGTAATTAAAATGGTATTCTCTCTCTACTTACGATTGAAGTAACACCACTTTTTCCTCTCTGCCACTTAAGTAGTCGGCGAAAGAGCACTTTAGGCTTTCAAATCTTGCCTTAAAAGCCTGGACGATATCTTCTAAGTTGGCGACCACTGCTGCCCAACCTGTGAATGGTAGTAATAGTAGTAGTAGTAGTAGTAGTAGTAGAAGTAGAAGAGACATTGACGCACATGTACGCCAAATCCCAAAGCTGTAACTCACGCGCACACGGAGATACAGGTCCAAACGTACACACACACACACACGAAAAGTTTGATTTGCAAAAGTTAATCATATATTTTTGGCCATAACTTTTTTTTTACTTAATCTGGAAACCTCAAATTTTGTGTGCGTACAGGAGAGATTTCCACGCACATGTACGCCAAATCTCAAAGCTGTAACCCAGACGCACACGGAGATACAGATCCAAACGTACACACACATGCTCAAACCTGGAAAAGTCTGACAATTTGGAAAAGTTAGTCTTATATTTTTGGCCATAACTTTTTTTTTTACCTAATCTGGAAAACTCAAATTTGGTGTGCGTATTGGAGGGATATTGACGCACATGTACGCCAAATCCCAAAGCTGTAACCCAGACGCACACGGAGATACAGATCCAAACGTACACACACTCAAACCTGGAAAAGTCTGACAATTTGGAAAAGTTAGTCTTATATTTTTGCCCATAACTTTTTTTTTACTTAATCTGGAAAATTCAAATTTGGTGTGCGTATTGGAGGGATATTGACGCACATGTACGCCAAATCCCAAAGCTGTAACCCACACGCACACGGAGATACAGGTCCAAACACACACACTGTCATGTATTCCTCATTTTTCAACGCTAAATATTTTTGTATCCTGGTGGTTCCTGCGTAAAATACCTACTTTCACCCTTAAGTGTGGTAGAGATTGTAATTATCAAATTCACAAATGTTCCACAAGATGTCTCTGGTGTGCCGGGGCGTTAGCTCGGGAATGGACAGAGAGACTCGACCCACTGTTACGCACCCCGGCCGGCCTCCCTCCCTCATCCTTCGCCCCTCCCTTGAGTATTGTGAATGTTCTGTGTTTGTGAAGGGTAGAGTGTTCCAGTAAGTGAGCTCTATTTGCCGTCACGTGTATTGTGAGGGCGTGTAGCCAAGCACTGAGGTCTTGTTTAAGTTCCGCCTCGTGTTGGTAATCCCCATTGATTAAACCCATGAGGGCGTGATTCTCCCATCCCCGTACGAGCCCCCCAGGAAGGAGTGTGATGGGTGATCTTTGTCGTACCTAGTTAACAAGTGTATTTTCAGTGCGTTTAAAGGTTTAATAGGTTTGAGTTGTTCGTTGGGGTTCATGCAGTTCAATATCCCGCTATCCTGTGTCCTTGTTTTGGGGTATTCTACGTATTTGCCCAGAGTTGGTATAATTTCATGCAATGTGGAATGTTCTTTTTAGCTGTGATGGAACACTGTTTTCCTTTTATGGTTAATGTTTTACCATTTCATATATTTTATTCCTCTAAGAGGCTACCGCTCGTGGTCGTGTTTGTCGTTTTACTCATTTTTGGGTCAATATACAATGTTTTTATAAGTTGTGTTTAGAGTCCTGCCCTCTTTTAGGTCTGGCACGTCTGGGTTGTCTGGTTGTTGGTAGGGAAACATTGCTATTTGAACTCGGACGTAACAACACACACACACACACACACACACACACACACACACACACACACACACACACACTGGTTACCTTGCTGCTGGAGGTGCTGTTCGTGTACCAGACACATACAGGTCCTAATCAGGTCACGGGCAGACTCGTAGAACTGCTGGGCAAGCTGTGTGCGCGCGACCACTGTGTTGTACGTGGCCGGCATGTTCAGGCAACCCTCAACCTGGGCCTGGGGGTTAGCAGGAAGTATGTACACAGAAGCAGCATCAGTAGTAGTAATAGTTAATAATTGGTTTACGCGTCTTTGAAATAACGCATGGTCCAAAATACAAATAAATGTTTACTTTACACGGTTTTTTTTACTTTCTCATTTTTTGGCTCTAACTCTTTTTGTACATAATCTAAGCCTCTATAATTTTACGTACACAGAGAAGAAAGATTCACGCACATGTACGCCAAATCGCAGAGCTCTATCACACACACAAAAGGAGATACAAGGACAAACGTACACACACACACACACACACACACACACACACACACATACACACACACACACACACTAACCTGCAAAAGTATGGAAAATTGAAAAAAGTACATAGAAATAGTATCAGTAGTAGTAATAGTTGTAAATACAGGTAACTCTCGATTTACGCAAGTTTGGTTTACATGTCTTTGAAATATCGCGTGGTCCAAAATACAAGTTTTTTTCACTTATACGCGATATTTTCTGTAGTGTCCACCAGATGTCTCACGCAAGTGGACTCACACGGCCACACAGCTGAGCTCAGTTCTTCCCGCGCGCCACTTGAGCAACAATACAGTACCCACGCTGCTCAACAACAACAACAACAACAACACCCTCGCTGCTGTGCCACCACGAGGGGAAGGGCAGCCAGAGGAGGAACCATGAGAGGGAGAGGAGTCAGAGTGATACAGGAGCATAGCTGGGCACGATAACAAAACCTTATTCCCGATAACCGATAACTGATAATGAAAAACCTTATCGGTGATAACCGATATTCGTTAACTGGAGACACAAATATAGGCGATAACTGATACCCGATATTAATCCACAATTCCGATACTAGCTACCGATAAGTCCGATAGGTGAAAACGATACTATATTGATATTTCAAATAAAAAATATAGATGAATTCAAATTTTCATTATCTGTATTTTATAAAACTTACAAAACCTGAAAACCACACGTTGACGCGTACCTATGGACGGTAATACTGGAAACCCTGAACCTGTTGTGTTATTTGGCGTCCCCGCCGTCTAAACACTGGTCTCTCGTGAACTGTTCAGACCAGCAGACCTGTACAGTCTCACAAAGCTTTTTAGCCGTAATTAAGAGTTGCTGGAAGGCTGAATCAGACATACAGTACCACCATCCTCGCTGTTTCTAGAACGACACTCTGTACGAGTTGTGTTTATATGTACAGAGTGTCGTTCAGCGAGGATGGTGGTAACTCTTAATGTGTTAAAAAGCTTTGTGAGACTGTACAGGGCTACGCTTGCTGGTCTGAACAGTTCACGAGAGACCAGTGTTTGTAAACAGAAGAGCCAGCTGTTGACGATGGGACACCAAATAACACAACACCGGGTGCCTTCAATACCATGGCATGCTCACAAACCAATATGGAATATCAAATTTGAGGCAGTGAATAATCACTTTTTTGGGCAAAGTTAAATGATTTTTCTCTTTGATATATTGATTTTTGAGTAGCATAAAAAATAACCTAGTGTTTTAATGTTGATGATCTAAGTATGAAATCTCTTCACCGAAGATATTTCATACCCTGAAGTCTTTCCACACAACACCGGGCCACGCGTGCGCAGTAAGGAGACAACGTTTTTTTCTGAGAGGCGGAAAAAAAGTAGCGATTATCACTAGTTTAGTTACAAAACTAACGAAGATACCGATATATATTTAAATAAGTAGTGGATGGCCGATAACCCGATTTTGTTATCAGCGATAAAGTATCGCGATAACGCCCAGCTATGATACATACATACATACATACATACAAGTGTTAAGATTATGTTAGGGCAGCCAGAGGAGGAACCACGAGAGGGAGAGGAGTCAGAGTGATACAGGAGGCAATACAAACCTTCCTCTTGTTGGATTTACTACAGTGTTTGGGATTTACGCAATGACCTCTTCACAATACTCCCGTAAAGCCAGACTTACCTGTACACAGAAGTAGTACTATATGTGTGTGTGTGTGTGTGTGTGTGTGTGTGTGTGTGTGTTTCATTATATATTTATTGCTGTAACTCTTTCTCTCCTTCATCTGAACGGCTCAAATTTTGTGTGCGTACAGGAGAGACATTCACGCACATGTACGCCAAATCGCAGAGCTCTAACACACACGCACACGGAGATACAGGACCAAACGCAAACACACACACACACACACACACACACACACACACATCCAGGCTTACAGAGCAGATATGGAAGGACTGGTACTGAATACACTGTTTTGCCGCTGTTTTCAATGTTCCACACACACACACACACACACACACACATACACACACACTCAAATCCAGGCTTACAGAGCAGATATGGAAAGACTGGTACTGAATGCACTGTTTTGCCGTTGTTTTCAATGTTCCACACACACACACACACACACACACACACATACACACACACTCAAATCCAGGCTTACAGAGCAGATATGGAAAGACTGGTACTGAATTTACTGTTTTGCCGCTGTTTTCAATCTTCCACACACACACACACACACACACACACACACACACACTAACCTTAAGATCTCCGCCGCCGTCCATATCCGACACATTCTGCGTGAGGGGTGCGAGCTGGGCCTCTATAGCACTCTTGGAAAACAGAAATATCGGGTTGGTGTCCGTCCCACAGGGGTAGAAACAGACTCGCTTGTTCTCCTCCAGGGCCACGCCGCCGCTGGCCAGGAGGACTTGTTTGTCGGGGGGGATGCGAGTGTTCCGGAAGATGGCGCCCTTAAGGATCGCAACGCTGTAAGGGGGTCAGGGGTCAGGGGTGGGTGGTCGATGTTGGGGTTGTGGGGTGTTAGTAGTAGTTAAGAAGAGGAGGAGGAGGTGGTGGTGAGAGAGAGAGAGAGAGAGAGAGAGAGAGAGAGAGAAGTATGAAAGAAAATTGATTGCTATATATATACTGAAACTCTCTCTCTCTCTCTCTCTCTCTCTCTCTCTCTCTCTCTCTCTCTCTCTCTCTCTCTCTCTCTCTCTCTCTCTCTCTCTCTTACACACAAACACTCTCTCTCTCTCTCTCTCTCTCTCTCTCTCTCTCTCTCTCTCTCTCTCTCGTACACACAAACACATACACTCTCTCTCTCTCTCGTACACACAAACACGTACACTCTCTCTCTCTCTCTCTCTCTCTCTCTGTACACACAAACACTCTCTCTCTCTCTCTCTCTCTCTCTCTCTCTCTCGTACACGCAAACACATACACTCTCTCTCTCTCTCTCGTACACACAAACACTCTCTCTCTCTCTCTCTCTCTCTCTCTCTCTGACACACACACTCTCTCTCTCTCTCTCTGACACACACACACACATACACTCTCTCTCTCTCTCTCTCTCTCTCTCTGACACACACACACACATACACTCTCTCTCTCTCTCTCGTACACGCAAACACATACACTCTCTCTCTCTCTCTCTCGTACACGCAAACACATACACTCTCTCTCTCTCTTACACACAAACACTCTCTCTCTCTCTCTCTCTCTCTCTCGTACACGCAAACACATACACTCTCTCTCTCTCGTACACACAAACACTCTCTCTCTCTCTCTCGTACACGCAAACACATACACTCTCTCTCTCTCTCTCTCTCGTACACGCAAACACATACACTCTCTCTCTCTCGTACACACAAACACTCTCTCTCTCTCTCGTACACACAAACACTCTCTCTCTCTCTCTCGTACACACAAACACTCTCTCTCTCTCTCTAACACACAAACAACCCCTCTCTCTCTCTCTCTCTCTCTAACACACAAAACACCTCTCTCTCTCTCTCTCTCTAACACACAAAACACCTCTCTCTCTCTCTCTTACACACAAACACTCTCTCTCTCTCTCTCTCTCTCTCTCTCTCTCTCTCTCTCTCTCTCTCTCTCTCTCTCTCTCTCTCTCTCTCTCTCTCTCTCTCTCTCTCTCTCTCTCTCTCTCTCTCTCTCACAAACACACACACTCTCTCTCTCTCTCTCTCTCTCTCTCTCTCTCTCTCTCTCTCTCTCTCTCTCTCACCTCTCCAGCGCCAGGTTCATGTCAAAGGTCAACATTTGCCCCGTCTCGACCATGAAGACATAAATCATCTTGAAAAATGTCCTCACAAAACGGGGCCTGCGGGAAAATCCAGGGCACGTGGGGCGGGTCCGTCGGGGTCAGTGCGGGGCCAGAGAGTGCCCCAAGGTTGTCCAGCTGTCCGGGGGTGGCTAGCAGGGTTCGGGGCGGAGATATCGGGGGTTTTGTGCGGGGTATTTCTGGGGGCTGGGTCCGGCCTTTCTTCAGCTGATGTTGTTGTTGTTGTTTTCTTGTTGTTTTTTTGGTCCTGTTTGGGGAGAGAGAGAGAGAGAGAGAGAGAGAGAGAGAGAGAGAGAGAGAGAGAGAGAGAGAGAGAGAGAGAGAGAGAGAAATATATGTTAGGTAAAGGTTACTTCTTCTTCTTTTTCTTCTTCTTCTTCTTCTTCTTCTTCTCCTCCTCCTCCTCCTTCTCCTCCTCCTCCTCTTACTCCATTTTTTCTTTCATTTTCTCTCTCTCTCTCTCTCTCTCTCTCTCTCTCTCTCTCTCTCTCTCTCTCTCTCTCTCTCTCTCTCTCTCTCTCTCTCTCTCTCTCTCTCTCTCTCTCTCTCTCTCTCTCTCTCTCTCTCTCTCATTCCATTTCCAGGGGTAGTTTCATGACCCTGGTGGTAGTGTGACCCTTCCTCTGTACCATGAACCTAAGGAAACACACATTTGACCAGGCTTTCCTAGGAGTTGTGGGCATTTCCAGGGGTAGTTTTGTGACCCTTCCTCTGTACCATGAACCTAAGGAAACACACATTTGGCAAGGCTTTCTTAGGAGTTGTGGGCATTTCCAGGGGTAGTTTTATGACCCTGGTGGTAGTGTGACTCTTCCTCTGTACTATGAACCTAAGGAAACACACATTTGACCAGGCTTTCCTAGGAGTTGTGGGCATTTCCAGGGGTATTTTTGTGACCCTGGTGGTAGTGTGACCCTTCCTTTGTACAATGAACCTAAGGAAACACACATTTGACAAGGCTTTCCCAGGAGTTGTGGGCATTTCCAGGGGTAGTTTTGTGACCCTTCCTCTGTACCACGAACCTAAGGAAACACACATTTGACCAGGCTTTCCTAGGAGTTGTGGGCATTTCCAGGGGTAGTTTTGTGACCCTTCCTCTGTACCACGAACCTAAGGAAACACACATTTGACCAGGCTTTCCTAGGAGTTGTGGGCATTTCCAGGGGTAGTTTTGTGACCCTGGTGGTAGTGTGACCCTTCCTCTGTACCATGAGCCTAAGGAAACACACATTTGACCAGGCTTTCCTAGGAGTTGTGGGCATTTCCAGGGGTAGTTTTGTGACCCGGGTGGTAGATATTATACAATGAACATAACAAAATATCAATAATGTTAATGTATGGACGATAACATTACCAAAACTCGGATACCTTTCCACAGCATGAATTTCAAACAGGTCTCTATGCAAAGATGTACCAGGTAATTCAAACTGATATATAAGATTATGATGACTTTGCAACTAGAAAAGAAATCAACGCATTACTTTATATTACAGCCAAGAAATGTTATATAGCTATTTCAACCTGCTTAGCATATTGATTAATACCCTCCATCGTGTCTGCCGTGCATAAGGAAATGAGTTACCGTAATATATCAGGAGAGGTATGGAACTATACTGTATGTTTTGTACTAATGAAAAAATCCAAAGTATATGTGTGTTTTTAGTTTAGCAGTAAACAAACATATTGATAGATGGTATATTTGTGGAAGACTTGAGAGATTGATAAGCAGCATCAGAGAGAGAGAGAGAGAGAGAGAGAGAGAGAGAGAGAGAGAGAGAGAGAGAGAGATTGAGAGAGAGAGAATGAGAGAGATAGAATGAAAGAGAGAGAAAATGAGAGAGAGAATGAGAGAGAGAGAGAGAGAGAGAGAGAGAGAGAGAAAAGAGGAGGAGAAGAAGAAGAAGAAGAAAAAGTTACCTAACCTAACATCTCTCTCTCTCTCTCTCTCTCTCTCTCTCTCTCTCGCTCTCTCTCTCTCTCTCTCTCTCTCCCCAAACAGGACCAAAAAACAAGCAAATTCTAACGTATTAAAACCAGGATGTTTCCACCAAGCAATAAAAGCTGAATTATAAGCAACAAATTACTCCAAGTATTTCCTCTCCACACAGGGGACGACAGCTGACCAGTACACAAAGCTGTCAACATGAGGGTTACACTATGTCTTTGTGGTACCAGTGTCCATTAATTAAAAGATTCGGGACGTCTAACCGGCAAAAAATGAGGTTGGGATTTTGAGGGGATTAAGATCAACTATTTAACTCCCTTCACACAAAATTTCATGATCCTAAATCCTCACAATTTTTCATAATCACAAAAAATGTTAAAAGATTTGGGACGTCATTCTGCCAAAAAAATGAGGTCGATTAAAATG